>NC_055688.1:37967072-38087072 GCF_017639745.1 Melanotaenia boesemani | reverse complement strand
TTCATTTATTTGATACTTGCTGGTCTGCTGGTCAGATGAGTCTCCATTTCAGCTCCACATTCAGATGCTCAGCTCAGAATCTGCTGGAAACATCATGAAAACATGGATCCATCCTGCCTTTGATCAACAGGACCTCCTCCCCTTCAGGCTGAGTGTGGTTGCGCGTCCTCGCATGTGCACCATTTCTGGTCCTGGTTTCCTTTTCCTGCACGGAGATAGTTTTCATCCCGCTGGTTTGTAAACGCAGTTTATTTCAAACATGCAAAAGAAAAAGTTTGAATGTGGAAACGTTGTGCAAACAGTTTCTATGACACTAGTAATACAAAGAGGAAGTCTCATTCTCGTCATTTAGAAAGTTTACGCTGAGGCTCATTGTTTCAGGTCTTCACAGTTTGGATAAAAACCTTTCTGTCTAATCAATCATCGATCAGGACTTTTGTCTGTTTTAATGCTCAGGTGAGTTACCTCTGTTATCTAAAACATGAAGGTTTCGGTTACACACTGACGCTCATGTTGTTCTTTTCAAGGCGACAGACGACCTCTTCCTGGAATTTCTTTACTGAATCAACCCAGTGATCCTTGATTGAGAATAAGGTATTTCTGTTTCTATCCCCATGTTCATAAATATGAAGAAGGCCACTTTAATGTCGGTGTTTCTGAAGAATAAAATGTTTGTGAACCGGAGAAATTCCTTAGATTGGCTCCCAGTCACATCCGAGACCAGCAGGGGCTCTAAAACCTACCCTTTCCACTTTTGTTGCTGTCCCCTTGAACGTGACGTTAACTTGAAATAGGGCAACGCGTTTACATGCTGCACCTGTCTGCAGGGAGAATGAAAAATGCTGCTAGCTGCCTGAAACAAGACTTGTCTAAAATTCCAGCTCAGACAGGATCTGCTGCTGTCCTGGAGGACAAGGTGTCCGGTCCCTGGATGGAGGGCCATGCTCATCAGAAGGCTGGTCTTTTAATGCCCCACTCTCCAGTTTTAATAAAACTGTAAAACGAGTGATAATTACCAATAAATGTCTGCAAATTAAACAGTGATAACACGCCACATCCAAACTCTTCAAAGCTGTGGGACGTCTCTCCATCATCTCTTGGACAGCCGCCACCTGTCCAGTCAGTTCTGTGTATGAATAAATAATCCATCGAGAGGATGGATGTCGATGGATGTTTTATCCTTTTAAAATGGATTAATCTGGTCCTTCAAGCCAAACCTGGCCTTCTCACTCATAGTTCAGGACCCTCGTCTATTAGCTGTTCATAGAAACTGGCAGAATCTCCTCCCGAACAATGAAAATTAGAACGTTTGAAAGTAGAAAAAAATCCATATTTATTAAAGCTTGAGTAATCAGCTGTTTAAAAATCTCACGGTTTAAATGACCTTAATTTTCTCAGCGGTGCCCCCGATCAGCAGCTAACCCAGCATCGTCTTCATCCTACCTGTACTCTGAGATCTCGCCAGCCAGCAAAAGTCAGTCTTATCATGCCTCTTGTCTTTTCTATTGTTTTCTCTTTCTTTCTTTTCTTCTGACAAGGTCTTATTGTGTCTCGTTACTAAGTCAGCCATGGTGCGCAATCCACACGGCTGGTGTGTTTAAAGCTACTTGCTAGCGTGTGATGCAGAGCGTAAAGCGAAGTTAAGCTAAAATGTCATGCAACGTCGTGGATGAAAAAGTAGTGAAGTGGTTTCTCGGCCTTGGGACGCTGCTGGACGGCGACGCTCCAGAAATGAACATATTAGACGTTTCTGTACCATCCGACGAGTCCAGAATGCAGAGTTGTAAGGTCAGAAGGTTACGTAATAATTAGGCCCGTCTATACGTTAATGGTGACGCTGGTGGCAGGTAAGTGACACTAATGCTGTAGGTGACGTAGTTCCAGGGAGACGGCAGATTCAAACTAGGCGCGCCCAAATCAATCAATCAATCAATCAACCTTTATTTCTATAGCACCTTCTCATACCCCAGGGTACCCAAAGTGCTGTACAGATAAAATGACAACAAATAAAACATCAAATCACAATAAAACAAGCAGTTTAAAACAGTAAAACAGACAGATAAAAATATAATTAAATTAAAAGACCTAGCCTAATGATCCCGCTCTCTAGGGTTAAAAGCCAAAGTAAAGAGATAAGTTTTCAAAAGACATTTAAAATTATTCAAATCTTTGGCAGACCTCACAGAGAGAGGAAGCCCATTCCAAAGTTTTGGAGCCACCACGGAAAAAGCTCTGTCTCCCCGAGTGACTAACCGAGTCCTCGGGACTACTAACCTGAATTGATTTTCCGACCTCAGTGCCCTACCAGGACGGTGGTCGTAAAGCAACTCGGACAAATAAAGAGGTGCTAGACCATGTAAACATTTAAAAGTCAAGAGTAAGAGTTTAAAAGAAATTCTAAAAGCAACAGGCAGCCAGTGAAGGGATCGCAGCACTGGCGTAATGTGCTCCAGCCGTCTAGTCCCCATTAGTAAGCGGGCAGCTGAGTTCTGAATCAGCTGGAGACGGTGCAGAAGAGATTGATCAATCCCAGAATAAAGGGAGTTGCAGTAGTCCAGTCTAGAGAAAATGAAAGCGTGAATAACCCTTTCTAGGGCATCACGGGAAGGTAAGGCTTAATTCCCCTGATAAGCCTCAGCTGATAAAAGCTAGACTGGACTACTGCACCAACCTGCCTGTCAAATTTGAGGTTAAGATCAAATAAAACACCAAGGTTTTTAATAAAAGAATGAATAAATAAGTCCAGGGTACCAATAACGCTGCTGCATCCTGCCAGCAGGTCAGATTTACCAAAAATAATGACCTCTGTTTTTTTGCTGTTTATACACAGGAAATTTCTCTCCATCCAAGTTTTAACGTCCTGCAAACACTGTTGAAGATTTTAAACGCAATGGTCTTCTGCAGATTTAAAAGATAAATAGATCTGAATGTCATCGGCATAACAGTGAAAAGAGACTCTATATTTTTTTAAAATAGATCCCAGGGGAAGCAAGTACAACGAAAACAAAATAGGGCCTAGGATGGAGCCTTGAGGAACCCCATAACTAAGTTGAGCCTCAGAAGAAGAGAAATGCCCAAGATGGACTGAAAAGCTTCTCTTTTTTAAATATGACTCAGACCATTTGAGTACAATACCATTAATTCCTACAGACTGTTTGAGGAGCATTAAAAGAATGTCATGATCCACCGTATCAAAGGCCGCAGTAAGGTCGAGAAGGATTAAAACAGCAGAGGCTCCAGTATCAGCAGCTAAAAATAAATCATTGCACACCCTAAGAAGGGCTGTTTCAGTGCTATGACACGGCCTAAAACCAGACTGGAATTTTTCATAAAGATCATAAAGTTTTAGATGATCCTGTAACTGATTGTAAACAACTTTCTCTAAAATTTTGGAGAGAAAAGGAAGCTTGGAAATTGGCCTAAAATTTGAAAGAATGGTAGGATCCAGGTTATTCTTTTTAAGAAGAGGTTGCACAGCAGCATGTTTCAGAGCAGATGGAACACAACCCAAAGTAAGCGAAGAATTAACAAAGTTAACAATCCAGGGACCTACAGCACACAATACCTCCTTCAGGAGTCGAGGTGGAATAGAATCACCAGGACAGTGTGAAGGCCTCAGATGTTGCACTATTTCAGACAGATAGTCACAGGTTCAAAATGTTCAAGCACAGCAGAAGACACAGTCAGCACAGCCGGATCTGGTGAGGACAATGAGGGTGAGCATCTAACAGCACTCACTTTCTCAATAAAGAATTTTAGAAATCTTTCACACAATACAATAGATGGAGTCAGAGGAGATGAATCATACGGATTCAATAGAGAGTTCAAGCAGTTAAAAAGAATCTGAGGTTTACTGATGTTCACAGACACTAAGTTCGAAATATACTGGCTCTTAGAATTCTTTACAGCTTCCTGATAAAGCATTTTTTAATATCTCCAAGGACACATGAAGGCTGTCCTTCTTCCATTTCCTCTCCGCCCTCCGAGTGATGCGTCTGAGCGCACGGGTGTGATCATTGAGCCACGGCTGTACAGCTGGTTTACAGCGTAAAATCCTGACAGGGGCAATGGAGTCTAAAATGTCAGAACACAGGGAGTTAAACTCCTCCAGGAGTCTATCCACATCCCCATGCTGTTGTTGTTGTAACTCCACAGAGGGAAGGGTGGACTTAGTAAAAGCAGCAGAAAAAAGGACGGCCGTCTGTGCAGTGATCAGACGTCTTGAGCGGACCGAGGCGCTTGAACCAGACCCGGATTTAACCAGATCAAATTTAAACAAAACAGGCCGATGATCGGAGATGCCCACATCACAAATCTCCTGTACATCACCATGCACACCCAAAGTGAGGACCAAATCCAGAATATGACCCTTTTCATGTGTTGGTTCCTTTACCAACTGAAGCAGGTTAAAAGAGCTGATCAGGCTCATGAAGTCTTTAACTAGTGGTTTGGACTCACAACAGACATGTATATTAAAATCTCCAACAATCAGAATTCGATCATATTCCAATCTAATTGATGAGAGAAGGTCTGCAAAGTCCTGAAGGAAGCTATTATTAAAATTGGGCGGCCAAACATTTATACTTTCATTCAACTGTATTTTGTGCCAGCCTAATCAAAATATTCTTTAAAGTAGGAAAATAGTGTCTTTAAAAGGTACACTCTGGAGCACAGCGGGGAGGATTTGGCCAGCCTGACAGATTTTATAGATCGTTGTTACGACAGAATCGTCATGGGGAAACCAAACAACACGTCCACCCCCTCCACCTCATCCACGTCCAAGAGACAGCGAAATGAGGATTCACCTGGAGCTGTTTCACCACCGGGGAACGACTCAACAGATGTTCTGATCTCTATAGATAAGAAACTCAGTAGTTTTGATGTGCGTTTGAGCCTGGTAGAAATTCTCCACAAGGAGTTCCAGGCGCTACGTGAATCACTAGAATTCAGCCAGAAACAGGTGGAAACTCTGGCTGTAGGAAATTCTGGTCTCAGAGAGACGGTAAAATCCCTCACCGAGGGCTTGACCCGTCTCTCGGAGGAAAATAAGAAGATGAAGGAAACGGTGATCGATCTGCAGGATCGAACATGAGAGAGAACCTGGTATTTGCAGGGATTCCAGAGCAGACGGAGGAGGACCCCGACACCACGGTTAAAAACTTCATCAAAACCCACCTGAAGCTCCCGGAGGAAACGGTGAAAAACATCTCCTTTCACAGAGTCCATCGGCTCGGCGGGAGGAAACCCGGGTCCAGCAGACCAAGACCTATTTTAGCGAAGTTCGTCAGCTTCAAACAGAAGGAGCAGGTGAAGAACCAGGGCCGCGAACTGAAGGGGACCAACTTCGGAGTAAACGACCAATATCCGAGAGAGATTCTGGACCGACGGAGAGTCCTGTTTCCCATCAGGAAAAAATCCATCACTGAAGGCGCTCGCGCTGTCATCATGGTGGATAAATTATTTATTAATGGACAGCTGTACCGCGACCTGGACATCACTCCGTGGCTCTACTGAATTGGTATGTGCTTTAATTTTCCTGTTTTCTCACTAGATCATGTTATATCCATAAAACTGCCATAAAAGATAATTTAGTTAACAGTAAATCCACTGCCCGTCTCCACTACACTGCTCTCAGCACAGATGCGTTTTTTAAATGACTTTTTTCCTTTGGCACTGTCGCTCTTTTCACTCTTTACACTTCTTCTCTCTGACCCTTTAACAGTTAACGGTAACACTTGTCATTATATTATATACACATCAGCACTTTTCATGATTCACAGGAACACACACAGAACAGCACAAGCGCACACACATCCCTGTCACAACCAGCTGGCAGATACACATGCACGCGGAGAAGCAGTGGGATGCACGCATACACGCTTCAGTAATATGCATATAGCCTCATTTCTGTGGTTGGTTCATGAACGAACTCACATTTGTCACTTGGAATGTGCGTGGAGCTGGCACAAGGGAAAAGAGGTTAAACATTTTTAATCGTTTGTAAGAAATGAAAGCAGATATAATATTACTCCAAGAGACTCATTTATCAAACTCAACAATAGATCTTCTCTCAACAACCCAGTTTCCACACGTGTATTCAGCTTGTTATAATTCTAGGCAGAGAGGAGCAACAACTCTTATTATTAGAAGGTTAAATTTTGACAGAGATAATGCAATCATAGATCCAGAAGGCAGATTTATAATAGTTACATTATCTATTAAAAATGTTAAGTTATGTATTGTAAATATATCTGGTCCAAATGTAGATGATCCTCCTTCTTTCACTCCCTCTTCGCCTCTATGGTCACTCAGATAACACACTAATTATAGGAGGTGATTTTAACATTATACTGGACAAACAAAGTACCACAGGAGCTCATTGAGTCTGGAAATCCTCAGAAACTGTAAAACATGAAGGATTTTGGTCTCTGTGATGCTTGCCACTCTCACCATCACACACTAAGAGAATACACCTTCTTCTCTTCAGTCCACCATTCCTATTCTAGATTAGATTATTTCTTAACTAGCAGCTCGCTGATGAATGACATGTCAGAAATCAGAATCCATCCTATTAGCATTAGTGATCACAGACCAGTGTCACTCACTCTGAGAAGTAAGAGCAATAAACCAGCAACTAGAAACTGGAGATTTAATACATCATTACTTAAAGATCCTGAGTTTATCAGCTACTTCAAAAGAGAATGGTCCTTATATCTAGAAAATAACGACTTGCCAGAAACTTCAGCGTGTGTTCTTTGGGAAGCAGGAAAAGCAGTAATGAGAGGGAAAATAATTTCCTTCTCTTCTAATAAGAAAAAGAAGGAAACTTTGAGAATTTCAGAGTTAGAACTAAGAATTAAATCCTTAGAGGAGCTTACCATGTCTCCCCAGAAGAACACATACTAAATGCTATAAGGAAAGCTAAACTTGAACTTAATGAAATAATAGATAAAAAGATGCAGTTCTTGGTGCAAAGACTTCGCTTGGAGAATTTTGAGCATGGCAACAAATCTGGAAGGTTCCTGGCTAATCAGTTAAAAACAAATAAGGAGAAAACAACCATCTCCTCTGTCAGAGATCCAGAAGGAAACATCAGCCACGACCCTGACAAGATAAATAACACTTTCAAAGAATTCTATAAAACATTATATACATCACAACTAACTACAACAGATGACAATATTGATAAATTTCTTAGTAACATCAATCTTCCAAAATTAAAACATGAAGATAAAATGGTCTTGGATTTCCCCCTTTCAGTCGGTGAACTCCAAGAAGCTCTCCAGTATATGCCCAACAATAAAGCTCCAGGTCCAGATGGTTACCCAGCAGAATTCTACAAAGAATTCTGGGCAATGCTGGCACCCACTTTCTACAATATGATATTAGAAATAAGGGAAAAACAAAAAATACCTTCAAATATGAACCTAGCCAATATTACTCTACTATTAAAACCAGGTAAAGACCCAACACTTCCATCCAGTTACCGTCCAATTTCATTAATAAATGTAGATCTCAAAATAATTAGCAAAGCTTTGGCCAGAAGAATAGAAAAAATAACCCCTCTAATAATACATCCTGACCTAACAGGCTTTATTAAAGGTAGACATTCCTTTACTAACATGCGTAGATTAATTAACATCATAGATTATTCTACTCTACATAATCTAGAATCCACAGTCATTTCTTTAGACGCAGAAAAAGCGTTTGACCGAGTAAACTGGAAATTTTTATTTGCAACGTTAAACAAATTTGGGTTTGGGTCATCTTTCATAGATTGGATAAAAATATTATATAACAACCCAAATGCATGTGTGAAGACCAATGATCAAACTTCTCCAAGCTTCTGTTTGCAGAGAGGAACCAGACAGGGCTGCCCGCTTTCTCCATCACTCTTTGTTATTTTTATTGAACCCCTAGCTGCTGCCATAAGACAAAATAAAGAGATTAAAGGAATCCATGCCAAAAATATAGAACACAAGATAAGTCTTTATGCTGATGATGTATTACTTTTCCTCCAGAACTCACCGGCATCTCTCCCCCAGACAATCACACTTATTAACACATTCTCATCAATATCTGACTACTCTATTAACTGGTCTAAGACTATTATTATGCCCATCAACTGTGACCTACAAAACACACCCAATACTACAATACAGTCTGGAAACATTAGATATCTAAGCATAAACATTTCCCCCAGGTTATCAGAACTAACAAAGCTAAATTATGTCCATCTACTTAAAGCAATAGAGGATGATCTCTCACGGTGGAGGCGCTTACCCATATCACTCATGGGGAGGGTTGCCACAATTAAAATGATGGTTCTATCTAAAGTAAACTACCTGTTTTCAGTGATACCCACTAAACCATCCTCCAGCTGGTTTAAGTCACTGGACTCACATATATCTAAATTTTTATGGAAAAATAAGCCATCACGTATCAGTCTAAAAACTTTACAACAGACTAAAGATAGAGGCGGATTGGAGCTACCCAACTTTAATCATGTTTTCTTAGCTAACAAGCTGCAGTATATCTCCAAATGGCTTAAACCTAGCAGTCTGGATGAAACATGGTTAGATGTAGAGCAAGCATTGTGTGACGATCTGTTTATCTCTGACCTGCCATTCATCAGCTCAACCATCAAAACACATAAGTGTTTTAAAAGCATCAATATCAGTTCCCCTTTAGTGGCTTGGTGGGATTTTCTAAAAATAACCAAATCCTCACTTTTTCCATGTAAGTTTACACCCCTCTGGAACAACCCTGACATCCTGCAAAACAAAAAGCTTATCAATTTTACTCAATGGAAAAATAAAGGAATAAAACAGTTAGAACATATAATAGAAAATGGAAACTTCTTGTCATTTAATATTCTCACTTCACAATATGGAATCAGTAGCAAAACATTTTTAGAATATCACCAGCTTAAATCTATTATATGTAAAAAATATACCATTAATCAATTAAACTTACAGCTACCTATTAGGGTGGCAGAATTCATGAATCTCAATGCCCCAAAGCTATTATCGAAAACATATAGACTATTATCTAAACTAGAAGACTCAATCTGTCTTCCAACTTCAAAATGGGAGGGTGACTTATCCAGTAACTTTAATAAAGATAAATGGTCACAAATATGTTTAAACACCCTTAAAATGACTAAAAATTCAAATATGCAAATAATACAATTCAAAATTCTGCATAGAACTCATTATACAGGACAAAGGATGTTCAGGATGGGTCTGTCACAACCAAACATCTGCACACACTGCAATGAAAACACACCTGACAACTACCTCCATGCCTTGTGGTCCTGCACACCTGTCCGCAGGTTCTGGCTTCAGGTATGTGTGGACATGTCAACATGGTTTAAATGTAATATTCCTACAATCCCCGCACTATGTCTACTAGGTGACTTGAGTGACATTAATATGGCAATTAACTCTGCACACATGATACGCACAGCATTATGCATCGCAAAGAAAACTATCCTTGTGAACTGGAAAAACAAAAATAATCTGTGTATTCAGCAGTTTAGGAATCTCTTAGTTGACCACATCAGTAGTGAGACAATGTCTGCCTCCTCAAAGAACTATTTAGCTGAATCTCATTCCCTGTGGACTTACATCCCCAGACCCCTCTTATTTCCCACACTCTCTGTCTCACACACACACACACACACACACACACACAGTGGGTTGCTGGTTCTGTGGGTGTTAGGTCAGGTGTGGGTGCTGGGTTGGGAGGGGGGCCCTTCGCCTGGGCTGCCCTGGGTGACTGGTCCCTAGCGGGGCCGGCGGCTGCTGATCTTGACCGTGGGGGGTTCTTGCTGGGGCTCTCCTCTGCCGTGGTGGTGTAGCTTAGGTTGGTGCTCCGGGTCTGCTGCTGAGGGCCCAGGTCTCTGGGCTGCCCTGGTCTGCCTCTAGCCTCCGTGGAGACGTGGTCACATTTGCACGATCTCACTCACCACTCTTCATCACTGATCACTCCTCTTCCTCATCCTCTGCATGTTGACACAGACACTGAGTTGTCCAGCGGGTTTTTATACTAAGAGAATTCTTTTTTTTTATTTTTCCTGTGAGTTAGTATCTGGTCGCTGTTATGTCTTTTTCATTTGGTTATTATTTAAAAACTCTTAATTACTAGCAGCCCTGCTTTTTTGTTGTTGTTGTTGTTTGTTTGTTTGTTTATTGTAAAAGTTGTAGGAAATTTTCTGGTGTGTTCATGTACAGGTGTAACAGTTTATTGTCTGGTGATGGTGTGGATGTTTTTGTCTCCTTTCTTCTTTCCCTTTTGCATCTTTTTGCTATTTAAAAAAAAAAAAAAAAACGGCATTAACTAATTTATTTTTAACGCATGCCACATCCATACACCCATCATTTCTCCGTTATAACAGAGGGATGGAAAGGATCTAAGGATTTGAGAATAAACTGAACATTAATGGAGCGACATGGATGTTGCCTCCATGGAAACAAGTGTTTTAACACACACTCTTTTCCTGGTGAGAGGGTTCCACATCCGCACTTTTCCCACATTATTATTATTTTTTTAAATTTTTTTTCCTGCTTTTGCACCAACATGGCTGCTCTAGAGGATCTCTGGTCGTCTCTGTTTGTGCAGCAGCTGCTTCCTCCCTCTCCTGTCATGTTACTTTGGGTGATGCTGTTGTAGGACTTTTATCACTGCTGCACAAACACACTTCAGTGATAAAAAGAAAAACCTGTTTTTGTCCAGATCATCAGTTTTATCAGTTTGCAGTTCTGCTGCTTTTAGGACAGAACTTATCACCATGGAGACGGTTAGTGAGATGATGCTACATGATCTCTGGGCTGGCTGTCATGGGGGTGGTTGTGTCTGATTGGGTGGGGACTCTGTGGGCTGCTGGTGGGGACTGGGTCAGGGGCCATTGTCTCTGGGCTTGGTAGCTGGGCTGCCCCGGCATGGGCTGGGTGTCAGAGCCTGGGCCCTGCTGCTGGGTGGCTGCCCTCCTCCCTGGGAGGGATGGTCTGCTCTTACGAGGGGGGCACTTGGGCTGGTTTGGGCATGCCTTTGCAGGGGCAGGTTGGGGCGTGCCCTGGTGTCCAGTAGGTGCTCTGACGATGTCACCCAGATGGGTGGGTGTTTGGGTAGGGTAGGCGTAGGTTGGGAATGTGGGAGGGAGTTGGCTGGGTGGGGGCATTGGACAGGTGGGGGTGACTTGGGGTGCACTGTGGGTACCTGCCAAGATTACTGCTGGATTACTGTACTGGTCTTTAACAGGACTTCCCAGTAATACCAGTAAACATGCAGATGCTGCTGCTGGAGTTTTAACCAGGACTAAGAGATCTGAACACATCACACCAGTTTTAAAATATTTACACTGATTTCCAGTTTACACTGGTTTCCAGTTTATACTGGTTTCCAGTCAGTCCCAGAATAAATTTAAACCCTTCTGATGGTTTACATCCCAGAACGGTTCAGGCCCAGAAACCACCTGTGATACATTCAGAGAATATAAACCTAGCAGAGCTCTTAGATCCTGAGACTCTGATCCACTAGTCCAGACCAGAGTCCAGACCAGAGTCCAGATTAAACATGGAGAAGCAGCGTTTAGCTGTTATGCTGTAAACAAGTGGAACAAACTGCTAGTGGAGATTAAACTCCACTGGCGGACCGGATCCATCCCCTCCATGGCTACTTTATTTTGCTTCCCTCAGGCCACTGTGAAGCCGGGCAAGGACAGATTTTAAAACGCTTTTCTGTGCGGCCATTGGGCTTTTAAATATAATGTTGGTTGACTTTTATTATATTTAGTTAGTTAGTTAGTTAGTTAGTCTTGACTATTCGTTGTTGTCTTTTTGCTGCTGGCTGCAGAACCAGTTCCCTTACTGGGAATAATAAAGCTAACCTTGAACCTTGAAATCTGTGTGGTAACTTTTTTAGGCTTTTTTATCGTTTTAATGTAAAATATGATTTTATTGTGATTTTTGCTCTTTGTTGCTGCCTTTTACCACGTTTTAATGATATCTTTGCACCATCTGTAAAGCGTTTAATGTTTAATGTAAACCACTTTGAATAGTCTTGTACATGAAATACAAATAAACTTCAACCACCATCCAACCACCAGAGGAGGGGTTTCTTCCTACATTAGACTGAGTGGGATGGTGGGATGGATGTGGATGGGAAGATGGGAGGGATGGGTTGGGCTGGGTCTGGGGGGTCACTTTTAGAAGGACAGGTGGGGTGGGGTGGGGTAATTGGGGGGCATTGTGATCTGGCCAGGGGCACTGGGACTGGTGCTGGCCCATGGTGGGCGACTGTCTGGACTGGCCCTGCCCTCCGAGGTGTCGAGCCGGGACTTTCTCAGGGTGGTGGGTGGCCTCCAGCTTGTGGGGTCCTGGGTTCTGTCCCTGGCTCATGCACAGGGGGCCGGTGCCTGGCAGGGTTGACGGACCCCGGTCCCCTGGAACCCATGCTCCCTGCCGAGGGGGCTCTGGCTGCGGCCTTCCTCTGCCTCCTTCTGTCTGGATGCTGTCTCAGTTTTGGTGGTGGTCTGTCTCGGTTCTGGTCTCCGTGGTGGCTTCTGGTTGCCCGGGCAGGGGCGCTGCTATTGATTTTGGGCCCCATGAAAAGAAACTGAAGTGGGCCCCCCTCATCTGAATCACTTTCAACATCTTCAGCTTGATTTTCAATGTTCTCACGCTCTGTTGTCTCTCTGAGTCTTCCTACACTCTCTCGTGGTTCATCCTCATCATCTGAATCTGGACCCTCTTCCATGTCTTCCTCCATTTCCACTCTGTAGTGTACATGGCATACAAAATTATATAGTATCTCTAATCATGTAATGTAATTTGTAATAGCATCACAATCATTATTTCTGGTGGCCTCCCACTATTTAGTTTTAAAGGTGATTTCAGTGGTTTCACCAACAATGTGAAGGGAAATTGATTTCACTACCAATCCTCCACGTCATCGTCTCCTCATGGAGCAACATGAAGTCTAATTTATCTCCACATCTGTAGACTCACAAGTGAAGCTTTAGATTAGTGGGAACATATATGATCTATATGGTTGTTGCTGGTTAATCTTCTGATATCTAGAAAATGTAAATATTTCTCTGATTGGATTGAAACAGTCACCCAGTCTGCTGCACTACAAATGTCTTTGTTCCTACTGCAAAGCAGGAGGATGAATCCAAACTACTGACCTGACCTAATATTACAGTGATAGCTGAGCATTTTCTAAATGATTCAAATCGGTCTAAAATAAATTTAAAAAATATATCATTATTAATTCTGAACTATTTTTCTATTATACATTTTTTTTTTCTTAATAATCAATTAATTCAACACTCAGCTGCTCACCTCCTTCCTCAGGGCCACCTGGACATATTCAGGTGGGGAGGGGTGGGGGGGCG
The DNA here is from genome assembly GCF_017639745.1 of Melanotaenia boesemani. Classification (NCBI taxonomy): domain Eukaryota; kingdom Metazoa; phylum Chordata; class Actinopteri; order Atheriniformes; family Melanotaeniidae; genus Melanotaenia; species Melanotaenia boesemani. The sequence continues at coordinate 38,073,673 of NC_055688.1, read as the reverse complement.
TGTTCAGGTGGGGAGGGGTGGGGGGCGTGTTCAGGTGGGGAGGGAATGTCTGGCAGCATCTGCTTCGGCTGCTCTCGTTTCTGTTCGGAACATGCCTGATTTTATTTTTATTTTTTATTTTGTCTAGCAGAGCTGCTTGCTAATTGTTTGTCTGCATTAATTATTTGACTAAAACAGTGAAATGAATAAAATCCAGAGTTTTAATCAGAAATATGAGCTAATATGGAGCAAAGTGAGCTAGCTTATATGAACAAAGTTTAGAAGAGACAACAAGCTGATGTTCCACAACTTTCCATCAAACAAGCTGACCGACCACCTCGCCTCTGGAAGAAGTGGGTGACGTACTGTCCCCCCTCTGTTCTCTCTCCAGCTTTTTTACTTTTCGTTTTAAGCTTCCTGACTTTTGAGGCATGTTGCCGTCTTCGCATCCACTCGCTGTCTCTCTGTTGCTGCTTCCAGCTGAAGGAGCAGATGGACTGAACCATTTAAGGGAAATATAGAGGGAGGTTGAGTGTTCAGAAATGTTTCCATAACAAAAAGACTTAGTGATACCTTTGCATTGTGACTAAATTGTTTGCATGATTGTAAGTTTATCATTAAGTATCAGATAATTTTGTCAGTATTGCAATTGCATTGAGGGCCCTTCTGGGCCCCCTGTCACTCATGGGCCCCATGAATCCTTCCCCTTTAACCCCCACTTTTCGGCCCCCCAGTGCCCGGGGCTCGGGGCCCCCTTGGCCTGCTTCTGATTCTTGAAGGGGGTGCGGTTACATTTGCATGATCACTCAGCACAACTCACCCTGAATGCTTAGTACACACACATCCTAGCTGCTGGTGTGTTGGTTGCTGTTCGTGGTTTTCCAGGTTTTCCTCTAACCGGGTCCTATAGATGGTCTATAGATGGTCTGCTGGTCTCTAGAAGCCTTCAGGATGTTCCTGCTTCTTTCCAGGTGCAGCAGCTGTTCAGTTTCTCTGTTTCGCTCTGATTGTAGCTGTTCTGCTTTGTTTTCTATCTTTTGTCTCCTCGATCCACCTTCTTCCTTCTGTTTCTCCGGACCGGCGGTTATAAACAAAAACATATTTTAAATTAACGTTCAAGATTCAAGAGGAGCTTCATATCCAGAAGGCTCCTCCTGGCAGAGTAAATTAGTTCAGCCAGACCATCATCCTGCTGTCTTCATGCTTGACACGACGGGTAAAAAAAATAAATAAACGAACTTTATAGGCTGTTGGATCCATTTATTTTTAATCAGGTGTGTTGGAGCAGGGAAACAAGTAAAACCTGCAGGACAGTGGTCCTTGAGGACCGACTTTGGACTCGCCTGACTTAGAAAGTAGCTGCCAACAATAACGATTGACTTCTGCAGTTTAAGTACCTCAGAGCTGGAGAGGGATTGAGTTGGTGACTGAAGAAGTGATCTCAGCTTGAATATCAAACAACGTTGTTCCCTTCAGGGCAACGGGGTCTCGCGCTGTAGTGAAACAAGTCTATTGTGACGTTTAAATCTGCACGTCTTTAGAAATAAGATTACATGTCGTACTGTCATCAGCTTGCAGCTAGAAAGTCTCAAAGCTGGGTTTCCATGAGGAGAATTAAAACAAGCTGCAGTGCACACCTCTGATTGTAATGATCCCTCTGCTTTGTCTCGGTGCCAGAAGAGAGAAGATAAAACGCAGCAGGTGAGAAAGATGCTGAGATGTTTTATCTTTTCGTTCCCTCAGATTGAATCCAATTTTCTTGTTTTCAGTTAATTAAAACTCGGAGGATAAAACTCTGTGATGCACGCTGAATATGCAAGCACATCATGATTGACTTCCTTCCTTTATTTCCCGTCTCATCCCCTGAACCACACATGCACACACATTTCCTCATTATCTCACAAAGAAGTTGAAGTGTTGAGAGTGAAACTGCGACGGATTCTTTGTCCTGACCCCGTGTGCCTTCATTTCCACATATGAAATTGTGGCCATGCACATTCATCCGTCGTCAACCCATCCATCCATCCATCCATCCATCCATCCATTCATCCATCCATCATCCATTCATCCATCCATCCATCCATCCGTCGTCAACCCATCCATCCATTTATCCATCCATCCATCCATCCGTCGTCAGCCCATCCATCCATTTATCCATCCATCCATCCATCGTCAACCCATCCATCCATCCATCCATCTGTCGTCAACCCATCCATCCATCCATCCATCCATCCATCCATCTGTCGTCAACCCATCCATCCATCCATCGTCAACCCATCCATCCATCCATCCATCCATCCATCCATCCGTTCATCCATCTATCCATCCATCCATCCATCTGTCGTCAACCCATCCATCCATCCATCCGTCGTCAACCCATCCATCCATTTATCCATCCATCCATCCATCGTCAACCCATCCATCCATCCATCCATCCATTCATCCATCCATCCATCCATCGTCAACCCATCCATCCATCCATCCATCTGTCGTCAACCCATCCATCCATCCATCCATCCATCCATCCATCTGTCGTCAACCCATCCATCCATCTGTCCGTCGTCAACCCATCCATCCATCCGTCCATCCATCCATCCATCCATCCATCCGTTCATCCATCTATCCATCCATCCATCCATCTGTCGTCAACCCATCCATCCATCCATCCGTCTTCAACCCATCCATCGATTTATCCATCCATCCATCTATCCATCGTCAACCCATCCATCCATCATCCATCTGTCATCAACCCATCCATCCATCCATTCATCCATCCATCCATCCATCCATCCATTCACCCATCCATCCATCCATCCGTTCATCCATCTATCCATCCATCCATCCATCCATCAGTCCATCCATCCATCCATCCATCCATCCATCCATCTATCCATCCATCCATCCATCCGTCCATCCGTCCATACATCATCCATCCAGCCATCCATTTTTCCATCCATCCAGTCATCCTTTTTTCCATCCATCCATCCATCCATCCATCTGTCGTCAACCCATCCATCTATCCATCCATCCATCCATCCATCCATCTAGCCGTCCATCCATCCATCCGTCCATCCATCCGTCCATCCATCCATACATCCCTCCATCCATCCAGCCATCCATTTTTCCATCCATCCATCCAGCCGTTCAACCATCCATTCATCCATCCATCATCCATCAATCCATCCATCCATCCATCCATCCATCCATCCATCCATTCATCCATCCATTCATCTATCCATCCATCCATCCGTCCATCCTTCCATGCTAGATCCTGTTGTTCCTGCTGCCTGCTCTCTATTCTGCACCTCTTTGGGTTCTCATGGTACTTCAGTGCCGACTCACAGTACCAAGTACTGCAGGTCATGCCCTTGAATCATGTGACTGCATTGTTTTAATGATGGCGGTGCAGGTGTGGGCAGCATATCAAGCAGAGAAGCCCAGACTTGCTCTCCTCGTCACCTCTTCCAGCTCATCCAGAGAGATCCTAAAGTGTTCCAAGGCTAGCCGTAACTTGTGGAGCATTCCTATTTGTCTTGTTATTCCGATCGATGATAACAAATGGTAAATAGTAAATGGACTTGTACTTATATAGCGCTTTTCCAGCCAGTTTGACCACTTAAAGCGCTTTACACTACATATCACATTCACCCATTCACACATACATTCACACCCCGATAGGCACATCTGGAGGCAACGTGGGGTTAAGTGCCGCCTACCTTCCGGTCGAAAGACGACTGCTCTTCCTCCTGAGCTACAGCCGGCAAAAACAGAAAACATATTAGAAAGAAATTTAATAAAGACAGCATTGGATTACAGGTGGTACTGCGAGCGGCCATCTTCCAATCTGGAATCTCTTGGTCCACTACAAGTTTTCCGTTCAGAAAACCAGGTTACTTTGTCTTTCTGGCAAAAATCTCCACTGGAAAACCACCTCGTTAGACAGCTGGAACGCATTAAGTGCCACTTTACAACAATGTCATCTCAAAACTTTACAGACATAATCAATTCAAAGCAATTCATAATAAATAACAGCCTAGTTGAGGTAAACCAACAGATTTCACTGAATTTTGACTTTAGTCCAATTCCCAATCCGGAGCTGTACAGGGCAACAGTGGAAAGGAATCCAATCAGAGAGCTTAGATTGACGGTAACGTCCAATCAGGAGCAGCCAAAGATCAACCAGTGAGCAGAAAGTTCTATGTGTGTGTGAAAAGAAGAAAAATAATGCTCCTCTATGGCTGGAATAAAGCCAAGAAGACGTTTCTGATGCACGGTGGCGCCACAAAGCAGCTGAGCTGGAGTTGGTTTAGTGAGGATAGCAGGTAAATAGTAGCAGGAATAACTGGAAATGAGGAAAAAGTGGAAACATGGAAATAGTTTCTGTTGTGTGTTTGTTTCAATAACAATATTTTTTCTCCTGGAAGCCAAGACTTGAGAGAACGATGAGATGAGATAAGGTTTGGTCACTGTTGATCTGTGTGTTATTTCTACAAAGTTCTGTTAGTAATAAATTCTGCTTTCTTCTTCTGGTCGACCTTTATGCTGCTAAATCTATTCATACATTCATTTTACATCATTTTACCTCCCAATCTGACAGCTGAGAAACATCATGTCTGATGCTGACTGGGATTTTATTCAGTCACCACCCTGAACACACACATCACATCCACCCCCTGCCTGTGTCTCCATTCGTACAAAGCTTTGCTGTTTAGCTGATATAGATTCTGGATGCATGGCTGCTTTCCCTGTTTCCAGCCTGCACACACAGCTTCTAGTTTCTGTCTGTGTTGTTCACAATAAGCTGAATGTAACACCTCATGCTTGAACAGGCAGGAATAAATTTTTCTTCTTTCAGCACACTTAATGTACCAGCTCTGACGGCTGAATCATGTCAAAAAGTGTGCGAGATCCACAAATATATGATGACAATGAATGTATTTATTTATCCACATGAGTGTGTGTGGTGAAATGATTTTATCCACTAGAATATAATTCCTCTAAAGAATATATATATATATATATATATGTAGCTTATTGGTTGTGGTTGTGTGTGTCCTGGTCATGGGGGGGCGGCCCTGGGGGGCCCTGGCTTGTTCTGCCCTGGGGGGCCTCCTGGGGAGCAGGGGTGCAGGTCATGCTGGGTGGAGCAGAGGCGGCCATCTAAGTGGCCTCCTCGGCTGCACCCTGTGGCAACTCGCCTCTCAGTTTTAGTTAAACTTAGATATCAAAACACATAGACTAACAGCAAACAAACAACTTCTGGGGGGCGTGCCATGTAGTGCGTGGTGGGCGGGGCTGCTCATGTGTCCTCGCTCCCAGCACAATGTGGTTACCGCCCCTCAGTTTTAATTGCAAACAACACACAAACAGTTATAAGCAGGGACGGTGAGGGCAATGGTTTCCTCTCACCCCTGTTCCCTGGGCTCCTCTCAGGGAAGGCAGAGGGAGGTGGCTGCCCCAAATTAAAATGAAAACAAAAGTGTGGCCCGCTGTGCCGCCCCAGGATAAAGGCCCCACCGGCTCCAGACAAGGCCTCAGACCTGTGATAACTGAGTGAAAATGGGATGCTGATGGCTGCCATTATGCAGCATTGCAGACATTTCATCAGACTAAATGACTGGATTTAGACCATGACTCACATTTTTGCTCTTTAGCATTTAGGGAATATTAGCAGCAGAATTATACAGAGTGACTCATGTTTGCAGTATATTTCCACAGGAAGCATTTTGGTTTGACAGGGCAGTTTTTATTATCATGTGTGCCGTTATGTCAAGTTTTGACAGCTGTTTTCAAGATATAAACATATCTTGAAAGGGTCAAAGAGAAACAGCAAACTAACAGACATTTCATCCATCTCTAACCCATCACATCAATATTAAGGACAGAAATAACTGGGAAGATAATTAGCTCTCATTATAATACTCATTAGCTTATCAACTGTCCATTAACGGTGCTGAGAATGAATCCAGCTGAGTGCCTCAGAGGAGCTGAGCCAGGGTCATTATATGATAGAAAAACAATGTAGATGCTAAATTTTGGACTGATTCTTTCTCAAAATGTTAAAGAAAATGTTAATGTATGTGCAATTTTTCAGCTATATTTCTCATCATTATTTAGTGGTCATTATGATGCAGGAAATAAAAGAATATAGTTTTTATAGTTTTAAAAAACTCCTTTTTCATAATATAAAATATAAATAAATATGAATGCAGCTTCCACCATGGCTTCAGGAGGCAGAACCTTCAGTTATCACATAGAAAGAGAGAGAGAGTTATCCCTAGCATAAAACCAGAACCAGAGTTTTCCCCAGCATAAAACCAGAACCAGAGTTATCCCCAGCACAGAACCAGGACCGGAGTTATCCCCAGCACAGAACCAGGACGGGAGTTATCCCCAGCATAAAACCAGAACCAGAGTTATCCCCAGCATAAAACCAGAACCAGAGTTATCCCCAGCATAAAACCAGAACCAGAGTTATCCCCAGCATAAAACCAGAACCAGAGTTATCCCCAGCATAAAACCAGAACCAGAGTTATCCCCAGCACAGAACCAGGACCAGAGTTATCCCTAGCATAAAACCAGAACCAGAGTCATCCCCAGCACAGAACCAGGACCAGAGTTATCCCCAGGAAAAAAATAGGACCAGAGTTATTCCCAGCACAGAACCAGGACGGGAGTTATCCCCAGCATAAAACCAGAACCAGAGTTATCCCCAGCACAGAACCAGGACCAGAGTTATCCCTAGCATAAAACCAGAACCAGAGTCATCCCCAGCACAGAACCAGGACCAGAGTTATCCCCGGGAAAAAAATAGGACCAGAGTTATCCCCAGCACAGAACCAAGACGAGAGTCATCCTCAGCACAGAACCATCTTCTGGATCAGGTCGGCCAGTCTCTGGTTCAGGTTGCTGCTTCAGCAGATGCTGCAAAGCTGACTGACCTTTCTATTACATGTGACATGTACATTCAATGTTTCTAACTGTAGTGGAGGAGAAAGAAATCCTAGATATTGTAAATAAATGTAAAAACAAAACATCAACTGATTATAATGGCATTGACATGACAATAGGAAAAAAAAGTTATCGAGGCAATCATTAAACCATTAACATATATCTGTAAGCTATCTTTCCGAACTGGTGAGTTTCCAAAACATATGAAAACTGCAAAAGTCATTCCACTGTACAAAACTGGAGACAGACACCTATTTACTAATTATAGACCTGTTTCATTACTCCCGCAATTTTCCAAAATCTTAGAAAAATTATTTAGTCACAGATTGGGCAAATTCATTGATAAATATAAACTGCTTTCAGAAAGTCAATACAGATTCAGATCACAAAGATCCTCATCCTTAGCAGTCCTGGAACTAGTACAAAGAATCACTAGTTCCATCGACAAAAAGAAGTTTGCAGTTGGTGTGTTTGTTGACCTTAAAAAAGCATTTAATACAATAAATCACAACATATTATTTAAGAAACTGGAGCATTGTGGGATCAGGGGAGTGGCTTCACAATGGACGAAAAGTTATTTAAGCAATAGACAGCAATTCGTAAAAATAGGTGACTTTCAGTCTTCATGCTTGGACATTGTTTGTGGTGTTCCTCAGGGGTCGGTACTGGGACCAAAACTCTTTATTTTATTGTGATGGAACTGGGTTCTGGGTTCCACCCTGTGCCTGCTTCCACAGACACAGTGCAGTGGGCCGAGGCTCTGTCACCAGATGAAAGAAAACGGTGGTCGAAGGCTTGCGTTTACTTGGAGCTTTATTGTGGTGATTGCTCCTTAGGATGCGGTGAAGTGAACCAGCGCTGGTGATATTTACAACGATATTCACACTATTTACAAGTCGACTATGATGTCGTCCGCTACTCATTCACTGTTTTCACTTTCCCCAGTTTTCACTGTACAATCCATCTAATTCACCACCATCGGCATCATTCTCATCCTTCATCCAACAATCTTCATCCCTTCATTTATCAAACTCAATCCCTTCAGCCCCCCCCTTAAACCCACGGTCAGTCCTCTTTAAAGTTTGCTTCCCGGGTACAAAAAGGGGTGTGTCTGGCAGGACAACCAATCACATCACATCTCTACTCATGACATTCAGCTGAACACAATCTACTCATCAGGTAAGTAATCACATCAATTACATCATCCCCAAAAACTCACAGGTAAGTGAACAGGTAAAATACAAAACAAATAGAAACACTAACCATTCCCCTCCAAACAGGTAGGTATGTTTGTGTGTGTGCCGTAGGTGATTGGAACTACCACTATGGTGACAGCTGACCCTGTCACATTTATATATAAATGACAGATGCAGTATCTCTAAAAAATACTACAGTTCATTTTGTTTGCTGATGATACTAATATTTTCTGCTCAAGGGAGAACTTACAGCAGCTCATGGAGGAAATCTCAGAACTGAATAAATTGAAAATGTGGTTTGATGTAAATAAATTCTCATTGAATCTGGACAAAACAAAATTTATATTGTTTGGAAATCGTAAGGTGAACAGTGAGGTTAAAGTTGTGATAAAGGGTGTAAATGTAGAAAGAGTGAAAGAAATAAAGTTTCTGGGGTGACAATCGACCAAAAGTTCTGCTGGAAACCACACATACAACACGTAGAAGCCAAACTAAACTAAACTATTTCAGTCCTCAGTAAAGCTAAATGTTTCTTGAATATCAAAGCATTACACATCTTATGCTGTTCACTTATACTGCCATATTTAAATTACTGTGTGGAAGTTGGGGTAATACTTACAAATCCTCACTCAGACCGCTGTGCACACTCCAGAAAAGAGCCATTAGGATAGTTCATAAAGTGGGGTTTAGGGACCACACTAATGAGTTATTTATAAACTCCTGTTTATTAAAACTCCCACATCTGGTAGAATTTAAATCGGCGCAGTTAATCTATAAAGGAACAAACAACTACCAGGTAACATACAGAAACTTTTTACCGACAGAGAAGGGGGATGTAGGGGAAACCTTAACTTCAGAAGCAGCAGCGTACGAACAACCTTGAAAAGAATGTGTGTATCGTCATGGGGGTGAGGGTTTGGAATAAACTCAGCCAAGACCTGAAAGATGTATTTAAATATTTAAAACATCTCTGTGTATATGTCTTATACTGATCATATTTATAGAATCAGTTATTTACTTTTAATTAAGTAACACTGACTGTTACTGTCTCTCTATGCATGTGTGTGTTTTATGACACACTGAACTTATCACGTACCAGGACACAGAATCTTTTATTAGTTCAGCTGCTTTCTGTCTGCAGTGAAAATCAGCGTTTTCACTGTAACTGGGCGTCCTGTCAGAGCAACATGTCTGACTTTTACAACACAGAAGAACCGCTGGAAAATAGACGGAGAACCTGGTGAGTTCTGCTCTTTTTATTCCTTTTTAACAGGTGAGTGAACGGAGCTGGCGACCGGTCCAAGATGGCGGCCACGGGGCCAATGCGACGTCTGCTCTTTATGTCTATGAGGGAGACGACTTGGATCAGGGAAGTTTGCGAAAACTTCAGTTACAGATGTTTAGCTGCGCTTTCTGATGCATGTTCATATCTTTGCTGCAGCTGTAGTCGGCCTGTGCAGACCTCCCTCCTTCCACTGCCTCTAAAGTTAATCCCAGAAATGAGGATTAACAACATGAAACATAAATTTCTGTCAGTAATATATCTTCATATGCACATGTGAGGCTCACTCACCCAGTTTATCAGAGCTTAATGTCTGACTATGCAGCATGCTCAGTCTCTCTCTCTCTCTCTCTCTGTGTGTGTGTGTGTGTGTGTGTGTGTGTGTGTGTGCGTGTGTGTGTGTGTGTGTGTGTGTGTGTGTATTCTTGATTTAGCTTTTAAAGATCATTTTCTGTTCGATGTATATGGGAGTTAAATAATTGTTGGAGCTGTTTTTGTTTTTGCTGACCTCGTTAAATCCCACTGAAGAGTGTGTGCTGTAAAACACTCTGGTGAGAGCTGAATGACTATTAACATTCAAACACAGAGACAAAAACATGGAATAGAAACACAATGCGGATGCAGCTGTTCCCAGGGCCGGTCCTAGGCCTGCAGGTGTCCTGGGCAAAACACTCTAAACTAAAAGAAACCACTACAAAAGTGATAAATAGCAAAAAATAAATAACATTTAGTTAAAAATAAATAACATTTAATTTAAAGAAATAACATTTATTTAAAGATAAATAACATTTAATTAAAAATAAATAATGTTTAGTTAAAAATAAATAACATTTAGTTAAAAATAAATAACGTTTTATTTAAAATAATAAAACATTTATTTAAAGATAAATAACATTTAATTAAAAATAAATAATGTTTAGTTAAAAATAAATAACAATTAGTTAAAAATAACTTTTAAAATAAATAACATTTAGTTAAAAATAAATAATATTTAGTAAAAAAAATAAATAACATTTAGTTAAAAATAAATAATTAGTTAAAAATAAAAAACATTTAATTAAAAATAAATAATGTTTAGTTAAAAATAAATAACATTTAGTTAAAAATAAATAACATTTCATTTAAAAGAAATAACATTTATTTAAAGATAAATAACATTTAGTTAAAAATAAATAAAATTTAGTTAAAAATCAATAATATTTAATTAAAAATAAATAAGATTTAGTTAAAAATAAATAATATTTAGTAAAAAAAATGAATAACATTTAGTTAAAAATAAATGATATTTAGTAAAAAAAATAAATAACATTTAATTAAAAATAAATAATATTTAGTTAAAAATAAATAGCATTTCATTTAAAATAAATAACATTTATTTACAGATAAATACCATTTAGTTAAAAATGAATAATATTAAAAATAAATAGCATTTAATTTAAAATAAATAACATTTATTTAAAATAAATAACATTTATTTAAAGATAAATAACATTTAATTAAAAATGAATAATGTTTAGTTAAAAATAAATAACATTTAGTTAAAAATAAATAACGTTTTATTTAAAATAATAAAACATTTATTTAAAATAAATAACATTTATTTAAAGATAAATAACATTTATTTAAAGATAAATAACATTCAGTTAAAAATAAATAATATTTAGTAAAAAAAATAAATAACATTTCATTTAAAATAAATAACATTTATTTACAGATAAATACCATTTAGTTAAAAATGAATAATATTAAAAATAAATAGCATTTAATTTAAAATAAATAACATTTATTTAAAGATAAATAACATTTAATTAAAAATGAATAATGTTTAGTTAAAAATAAATAACATTTAGTTAAAAATAAATAACGTTTTATTTAAAATAATAAAACATTTATTTAAAATAAATAACATTTATTTAAAGATAAATAACATTTATTTAAAGATAAATAACATTCAGTTAAAAATAAATAATATTTAGTAAAAAAAATAAATAACATTTAGTTAAAAATAAATAATGTTTAGTTAAAAATAAATAACATCTAGTTAAAAATAAATAACATTTCATTTAAAATAAATAACATTTATTTAAAGATAAATAACATTTAGTTTAAAATAAATAATTTTTAGTTAAAAATAAATAACATCTAGTTAAAAATAAATAACATTTCATTTAAAAAAAATAACATTTATTTAAAGATAAATAACATTTAGTTTAAAATAAATAATGTTTAGTTAAAAATAAATAACATCTAGTTAAAAATAAATAACATTTCATTTAAAATAAATAACATTTAGTTAAAAATAAATAACATTTATTTAAAGATAAATAACTTTTAATATAAATAACATTCAGTTAAAAATGAATAATATTTAGTAAAAAAAATAAATAACATTTAGTTAAAAATCAATAATATTTAATTAAAAATAAATAATATTTAGTTAAAAATAAATAACATTTTATTAAAATAAATAAGTTATTTATAAATAAGAAACATTTATTTTAAAATAAATAACATCAAGTAAAAAATAAATAACATTTAGTTGAAAATAAATAACTTTTAAAATAAATAACATTAAGTAAAAAATAAATAAAGTTTAGTAAAAAATAAATAACTTAGTTAAAATTAAATAACATTTAGTTAAAAATAAATAACAGTTATTTATAAATAAGTAACATTTGTTTTAAAATAAATAACATTAAGTAAAAAATAAATAACGTTTAGTTGAAAATAAATAACTTTTAAAATAAATAACATTAAGTAAAAACTAAATAACCTTTAGTAAAAAATAAATAACATTCATTTTAAAATAAATAATATTTGGTGCAAAAGTCCAGGACAAGGAATGGCACCAGTGCAAATCCTAAATCAATGTAAAACTTTGCAAACAAAACACACATCAAACTATTAAAACTGCTACAGTTATGATAAACAAAACAAAATAATGCCACTGTGTAAAACATAACAACAATCAAGCAATCAAATTGAATTTTTGAAGCATGTTTGAAGCTGTTTCGTTATTAGATATTCCCTCATGTCCTTCCAGCCACCAGAGACACAGACCGGCCGTCTGTCTGTCTGGATTCAATCATCTTTATGACGTTTCTGAATTCAGTGTTCTTCTTTTAGATCTGCTACTACAGATCCAGATATTATTTAATAATAGTTAGATAAAACATTGTAAAACATAAGTCCTGCAGTCGTTATTCTTTGCTGAATGAACCTACATTCCTCTCTGAGAGCCTCTGGTGAAGACCATGAGGCCTCCTCTTGTTGTGGTTGCAAAAGTTTTCTCAGCTCATCTGGACAAATACTACAAATTTCAAATATCAACAGGGAAATCAAGTTAGTGTTTTTTTGTTTTTAAAAACAACAACTATCTCTGTGTCTGTGTGTGGTCTATCAACTGGAAATGGTCAGAAATGAAGAGAAAATGTGTTTCCTTCATGCATATTTATCAATCTTAATCTATGTAGAACATAGAACATAAATCTACGTGCTTAACAGAGCAAATAAAAACTCAAGATTAAATAAAAAAAAATATACGTAATGATTAAACAGAAACATGTTGAACATGATTGTAAAATATTTCATATCTGTAAACAAAAAGACAAAGCAGTTCAAACCAGCTTAAATGAGTAAAATAGGGCAGAAACGGTCCACACAGTAATAATTATTTTCAGCCTAGTCTTAAAGAGGGAGGCTGGTCACTGGTTCCATGAACGAGGAGCCTGGAAACTAAAACCACTGCTTCCCAGTCTGGATCTAGAGGATCCAGGGAAACCAGCAGATCTCTGATGGGATTGTAGGGAACCAGGAGATCTTTTATACGACGGAGCAATGCCATTTAGGGCTTTATACATCATTAAGATTTTAAACTGAATTCTGGACTTCATGGTGAGCCAAAACTGGGAAAATGTGATCCCTGCGGGAGGGACCAATCAGCAGAATTTTGGATCAGCTGGAAGACATTGAGGGAGGTGTTTGGACATCCAGCCAAAGCAGCTTTAAGGCAGATTTATGCTCGCGCTGCGTCTGCGTGCAGTCATTTACGGTGTAGCCGTGGAGCTGCATCTGCTTGAGGTAAGCTATGGCGTAGCTGACGCTGGTGAGTTTACTCTCCACTTGAGAATCGGGGGTTCGCGACGTTTTGGTGTCGTGCTACAGTTTCTCCTCCTAACCTGAAGGTGGCAGCAGGGGTGGTATCGGCCGGTAAACTCACCAGGTCGGAGTTCTTTTCATGGTTCTCTTCAGTTCGGTGGTATTTTCTGTTTTAAAATGGCGTCCAGTATGGTTCTGTGTCTTTATTAGCTTGTGGAAGAAAATGATTAAATAATTCAATCAGCCTCTCATCAACTTGATCCACAGGTTAATGTTTTTAAAAACGGTGGTTACCACACAAATTCAGCGAGAGGATTCAACACGTGATCCTAAACTGATCACAAGGGAGAACCTCCGTGTAACCGTCTGCTTAGCAGGGGTGCACGTCAGGTCTGGAAAAGGTGAGTGTCGAGCCTCTGCGGAGCTACGGCGAGCCTACGGCGGCGACGCAGACACGGCGCGAGTATAAATACACCTTTACAGCTAGCAGACGCCACGCAAACACAGCAAACGGCGCAGAACCAGCAGTAAAGCCAACGTGTGACCAGCAAAAGGAAGAAAACAAAAGATGCAAATTCAATGTGGCAGGTCAGTAAAGAAAAGCTGTGCGGATGTATGGAGCTACAAACATGCCTAAAGCTTGTTACATGCTCCACAAGAGTCTCGAGAAGTAACGAGGAGGAGAAAGTTCGTAGTGGAAGCCACAACTTTCAGCATTAACCACGCCCACCCCAGATGTCCAACCAATCACACAATACTTCAAGGAGCCTCACGAGAAGCACGTTCTGCTCGGCTGATGTGTCGAGAACAAGCCACAAGCTGTTCCTTTTCACCTTCGTGGAACAAGAAGATGGCATTTAGTTCCGCTAACTGGAGAACAACATGTTACCTCACCTGGACATGGGGACGGAGACATGAGGACAGCGAAGTAGTCCCCCCAGTAGTCCGTTTACGTATCGTTACAGAGATCCATGGTCATTTTTATCTGCCACGATGCAACACCTGCAACTTTACAGCTCTGTTTGCTATAGGGACTATTTTTCTTCACAGGAAGATAAAATGATTAAAATGAAAAGTTGTGTGAAGTTACTTTTATGTTTTGGTAAGTAACCATACAATAAGTGTGCCCTCTTACTTCAGGGGTAAGACACTGTCAGTTCATGTTTGTGAGAGATAAGACAGTGGTTCATCCCTTCTGATAAAAACTGAGTTTAAAATGCATGAAACACCAAAACCAGAAAAACTTATTTCTCAAGGATTTAAATGTTATGGTGTTAAAGTAATTTGCTTATGCAGTTTCAGACTCTTGCCACTACATTAGCTGTGCAGCAAGTAGTTTTAAAAGTAAAAAGGTTAATGTGGTACTTTTACAGAACACATTTTTCTCTGTCTATACTTCACTGAAGTATAAAGACTTTATTATAGTAAATTATGGATTTTATTTTGAGTTGATGGAATTATAAAAGAAACTAGTCACTAAAAATCTTCAGAATCAGAATCAGAATCAGATTTATTGCCAAGTAACTTTCATTACAAGGAATTTGTTGTGATTTGACGGTGCCTACATATAAATAGATAAATATGAACCATAAGATATGAACAAGCCAACTGAACATATAACATTAAGACTGAAAAACTATATAAGAGTGGAAATAAAAATTAAAAATCTTCGTATTTACATCGGAGACCGGGGGTGATGGTTTATTCTGAAGCTGTGCTCTCGGTCTTTCTACAACAGAATATTTTAAGTGGTGCTGAACCACAGCAGGAGTTTCCTCCACTGAAACGCTGCATGGCTTTACATGGCTGACTGGTTAGTCTGCAACGTCAGGATGTCACCAGGGATTGAGCTGGTCAGCCAGAGACAGGTCCTACACGATAATGCAATCTGCTGTCACACTGCGAGGACCCAACCCACCCCGAACACTCACACAGAAACACACAGGAGGAGGTCTGTGCCAAGCCCCAACAAAAAAACACCTCAAGATTTTCCAGTTATTCCAGTTTTGATCCGTTTCAAGTATTCAGTCATTTACAATCTAGTCAAATGAAAATGACTGTGATCAACATCCAGCTCATTCCAGCTGTGTTTATATAGCCCAGTCCATCATAGTTTCCTAGCTAAGGAAAACAGATCCCACTGAACCTCCTCTTCCAGCCCCCCCACCCTGAGCATCAGGACCAGACCCACGGAGGGTAGCCACGTACCGCCACCTGCTCGGTGGCAGGACTGGCTTTCACACCCCACCAGGCTTGTGCGAAATTCAGAAATTAAATTCCAATTCAGTTCTTGAATTCAAGTTTGAGTTTGAATTAGGATTGCAAACAGGAAGTGGAATTGCAATTCAAATTAAAATTGCAGAAAGTAGAATGTGAATTCCATGAAATTCAAAGAAGCTCTTGATACATAACTGAGGGATGTTTAAATAGGAAGCTTTGCAGTAAACGTAAACTTTATTACAGTAAATGGGCTTTTTAAAAAAAACTAAAATCAACATTAAAAATATTCTCCATAAAACAGAATGTTGAAATTGTGAAAATTTTCAAATTGTGGAAAATGATGGGACAGCACTTCATTTCCCAGAATACCTTCAAATCCAAGACTTCAGAATAGTTTATTTAGTTTCATTTAGCTTAGAGGGCCAGAGCTGGTTGGGCTTATGATTTTTTGGAATTAGAGCAATAAAATATGTGTAAAATAACACATGTAACAAGTAGGGATGGTGGAACCGAGGATTCGTGAAACATCGAGTCATCTTTGACACAACTGCCTGAAATCGTCTCACTGTGTAGAAACATTTGACACAGTTAAACAGCACCATCTGCTGGCTGTGGGTGTCTGATGCATGTCCTCTTACTGTGTGTTCAATGAAGGAAGTGTTTTCTACCAGGTGGTCATGTCTTCTTCTGTCGTTCATATAAATGAGTAAAGGGGCTGTTATAACATTGGTCTAGATAACACTGGTCCAAGTAACACTGGTGTAGGTAACACTGGTCTAGATAACACTGGTTTAGTTAACACTGATTTAATTAACACTGGTCTAGATAACACTGGTTTAGGTAACACTGGTCTAGATAACACTGGTTTAATTAACGCTAATTTAATTAACACTGGTCTAGATAACACTGGTTTAGGTAACACTAGTTTAAGTAACACTGGTTTAAGTAACACCGGTCTAGGTAACACTGGTTTAGGTAACACTGGTCTAGATAACACTGGTTTAAGTAACACCGGTCTAGGTAACACTGGTCTAGATAACACTGGTCCAAGTAACACTGGTGTAGGTAACACTGGTCTAGATAACACTGGTTTAATTAACACTAATTTAATTAACACTGGTCTAGATAACACTGGTTTAGGTAACACTGGTTTAAGTAACACTGGTTTAAGTAACACCGGTCTAGGTAACACTGGTTTAGGTAACACTGGTCTAGATAACACTGGTTTAATTAACACTGGTTTAGGTAACACTGGTGTAGGTAACACTGGCTTAAGTAACATTGGTGTAGGTAATACTGGTTTAGGTAACACTGGTTTAGGTAACACTGGTCTAGGTAATACTGGTCTAGGAAACACTGGTCTAGATATCTCTGGTTTAGGTAACACTGGTTTAAGTAACACTGTTCTAGGTAACACTGGTTTAAGTAACACTGGTTTAGGTAACACTGGTCTAGGTAATACTGGTCTAGGTAACACTGGTTTAGGTAACACCAGTTTAGGTAATACTGGTCTAGATAACACTGGTTTAGGTAACACTGGTTCAAGTAACACTGGTCTAGATAACACTGGTTCAAGTAACACTGGTCTAGGTAACACTGGTTTAAATAACACTGGTGTAGGTAACACTGGTCTAGATAACACTGGTTTAGTTAACACTGATTTAATTAACACTGGTCTAGATAACACTGGTTTAGGTAACACTGGTCTAGATAACACTGGTTTAATTAACACTAATTTAATTAACACTGGTCTAGATAACACTGGTTTAAGTAACACTGGTATGGGCAGTGGGGATTGATGGTGTTACTGATTTCATCCAGGTGTATTAACATGAATTCTGAGAGAAATGCTTGTACAACTTGGTGAAGTGTCATTGATTTTTACTAAAAGTATTTTCTCAGTAATGTCTGTCTTCATTCTGCTCCTCTTCTGGAACACGACCTCTCCAGCTTTGGAGAGGTTCCACCTGAAAGAAACAAGAATTAAATTGTATTTAAGCAACTTTAAAATCTTTAAAATTCTCTGCTGATGGCGATGAGAAAGCAGCTTGGCTGGTCGTGGTTCTCCTCTGCAGCTGCAGACCGAGACGTTTACTCTGATGCTTCTGGATGACGTTCATATGATTAACTGTAAAGTCTGATTTTTGCAAGGCTGTTTAAAAACAATATAAAGGAAGGGAAATACAACCTACCTGTGATGTTGAAGGCACCACCCGCTCCATTCTTACGCTCTCATACTTCGAGCCCATTGAGCAGTTACCATGGCAACGGTGTCTCATCATTCTAAGGTGAGGCTTTCCTTCAGTCTGAAATGATGAATGGTTGCTAACTGCTACCTCCTCTTAGAAAGCTTCGGGTTACAACGCAATTTAATCCATTTTAAAGCATTGACTGATTAACAACTTCAGTCCCTTCAAAATCTCCGGGAGCAGCTTGACACGCATATGTCACACCGAGGCCTCGGTTGGTGTGGTCACGTGACTTTTGTAATGCTGAATCAAGGTACCGGAACAAGGCTCGCGACACTTCCGTGTCACATGCTCGACATGTTCGAGCAGACGGCTGGAGGTAACATCGCTAGTAAAAGATGTCTGAGCTGGTTCATGTTGGTGAACCAGTTCCCACAACAACTGGAAACCACAGAGCATCCTGCAGCTACCCTCCGGTCTGGTTCCGTAAAGCCTGCCTCACATTTCAAACACCACTTCCAGGCCACAGCACAGGTTTATAATCTGTCTTTCATTTTGTTGACCATGACACGTATTTGCAATGGGAACTGTGAATCCGTCAGTAAGACATTACCATTTTACTCACCACTTAAATGTGTGATATATAACCTTATTCCATCCTCTACAGTCACGCTAGTTCTCATTTGCTTGTGCAAGTCTTAATCATGAATCTTTAGGTGATGTGAAAGCAAAGCAGCTGTGGAGGCAGTCAATTCAAATTCAAATTCAAGGTTAAATTTATTCAACAGATTGAATTAAATTCTGAATTTTGTACAAGTCTGCTCCCCGCTCCATCCACTTGTCATCTCTGTCCACGATTTTTCCACGGTGGTCCTCAGAAGTATGTCTTTTATCACGAAGATGCAGGAAACCAGCTGAGTCCTGGTCTGATGAGTCGGTTCAGATGTGCCGAACCATCCTTTTCTTTCCTTTCTCTTCTGCTCTTCCCTCTTCGTCACAGTTAAAAGTTAAATAAACTGAGAGCTGTTTTTCCTTCCACAGCTGATATTTCTGCAGGATTCGACACTCTACTTGCCCTCAAATGGAGGCTGTGAGAAATATTTTGCAGAGGGCATCAGGAGATTTGGCAAGGCAGGGCCTGGTCTGTTTGACAGGAGACTAAATATTTTGGACTAACTGACCTGGAAGTGAGAAACAACACATTTAACTTTGCACTAGAGAAAGGGCAGAAATATTTTTTTTTTTCTAAAACATGATGCTGTAAATGTCTGCAGGGTGCGAGGAGATGTGATGCAGACAGAAAAGGACATGAGGGATAAAGGACAAGAAGAATAAAGCTCCTCTGAGTATTTGCTAAGAGTTCCCATCTTCCCATGTGTACTTTAGCATCAAAGATAAACCTTTTATTCCAGTGTGGGAAGTAACGGAGCTGAATGAGAGCTTTGCAATGCAACTACAAATGTATTTCTGTGTTTTTTTAATTTTTCTAATTCTCTCAAATAAATGTTGCTGTTGGACAGCTGCAGTCACTTGTATGATTAAATGTCAAATCATGAATTTGCAAAAACTGGTGGTTCATTAATGTATTAGTAACAACTTGCAAAAACATTTCTTTAATAGACAGCATGCAGAATTATTCTCCCTCTGTGTTTTAGAAACTTTTATGCTGCCATTCAGTTAAGCAAACACCACCCATGTTAAATCTGAGCGTTCCAAGATCCCAGTAAAGACAAATCCAGGCAAACACCAGAAGTGAGGTGGCATCGCTGTCCATGTTAGAGCAGAAGAGATGAAACCACATGTCCATGTCCGAGAGTTCATAACAAGGCCGAAAACTTAATAACTAGTTAATAACTAGGCAGACGAGTTAAGAAGTAGGACAATAAGTAGGCTAACTGCAGGCACTTGGTCGGAGCTAATCATGATCTTTCACTCTCTGCTTTCTACTGCCTGGGTCGGATTGATTATTGTAACAGTGTTTTTACAGGTTCTACCTAAAACATCAGTCAGACACCTGCAGCTGATCCAGAACTCTGCTGCTCCAGTCCTCACTAAGACCAAGAAAGTGGACCACATCAGTCCAGCTCTGAGGTCTTTACACTGGCTGCCGGTCCGTCAGAGGATAGACTTTAAAGTTCTGCTGCTGGTCTAGAAAGCTCTGAATGGTTTAGGACCAACATACATCAGAGACCTCTTGACCCAGTATGAACCTACCAGAACCCTCAGGTCATCTGGATCCAGGTTCTTATCAGTTCCAGAGTCAGAACCAGACATGGAGAAGCTGTATTCAGCTTCTATGTTCCACATGTCTGGAACAAACTCCCAGAAAGCCTCAGATCAGCTGAAACACTCAGTTTATTTAGATCCAGGTTAAAGACCCACCTGTTCTCTGCTGCATGGACTAGTTTTTATTTAGAGTCCAGATCTGGATCTGGTTCTTTAAGCTGGAATCTTTACTTTATTTCTTTATCTGAGTGTTTTTTCTTTCTGTTTTATATAATAAATTTTATCTTTTTTAATCTTTGTTTTTCTAATACGCTTGTATTTTTTTCCTGCACCTTGCTGTAATGTTGTGTTTTGTGTAATGCACTTTGAATTGTCTTGTACATGAAATGTGCTACACAAATGAATTTGCCTTGCCTTGAATGAAAGCCAACAGCTGCAGACAACTGGTGTTCAATGCATCAGTATGTAGCCTTAGAAAAGAGTGCTCAGCGACTGACCTAGAGCTGATCCCAGAGCAACGAGGCAGAGCTGACCCCAGAGCGACCAAGGTGGAGCTGATCCCAGAGCGACCAAGGTGGAGCTGATCCCAGAGCGATCAAGCTAGAGCTGATCCCAGAGCAACGAGGCAGAGCTGACCCCAGAGCGACCAAGGTGGAGCTGATCCCAGAGCGATCAAGCTAGAGCTGATCCCAGAGTGACGAGGCAGAGCTGATCCCAGAGTGACCGAGCTAGAGTTGATCCCAGAGCGATTGAGCTAGAGCTGATCCCAGAGTGACGAGGCAGAGCTGATCCCACAGCGACCAAGGCAGAGGTGGCGAGACGACTGAGCGGTATGGTATGAACACAACTTTTAGTATGTCTTTTATTTCAACATCCAGATTTCTTCCGTCAGGTTTCTAATAGCTGGATCAGTTTTGGCAGATGTGTGGTGGACAGATACAACACACAGGGACATGAACGTTGTTTTCAGTCAGTATTCAACATCCTGCCATGTATAAGATAAATAGTCCTCCCATTTATGATCATTTATGCTGCTTACATCCATCTTAATCAATTAATTGAGGAAGTTTGCAGACTGTAAACCGTTCTGTAACTTAACCTGGTCCTGCTGTCGCGTCATATTTGCTGTGTGAACATTAACAGTGAAGTTATCCATCAGGAATTACAGCTGCCAGCCATGGAGATGGTGGTGAATTTCCACAGACGCCGGTCTGCTGTCCCCTCACCGGTGAACATCCAGGGAACAGACTTTGAGAGAGAGAGAGGACTCTTCTAAGTACCTGGGTGTTCATCTGAACAACAAACTGGACTGGACACACAACATGGACGCCCTGTACAGGAAGGGTTAGAGCAGGTCTATCTTGTGAGGAGAAGGCGGTCTTTTGGAGTGAAGGGGGCTCCTGAGGACCTTCTGTGACTCTGTGCCATCCTGTACGGTGTGGTCTGCTGGAGCAGCAGCATCACAGAGAGGGAGAGGAAGAAGCTGGACTAAGTCATCAGGAAGTCCAGCTCTGTTCAGGGCTGGCCTCTGGACTCAGTGCAGGAGGTAGGTGAAAAAAGGGTCCTGGCAAAACTGCCCTCCATGATGGACCATGAGTCCAGCGGTGCACAGTGGGGCTGCAACAATTAGTCGACGTTGTCGACAATATTCGACAATAAAAATAGTCGACAACAAATTTAGCCGTCAACTATTGTTAGCAAAAAAAATTACAGAGTGACACATCGTCTTCTTTTTTTATCTATGCTGAGAGTTGCACATGCGCAATAAAGTCCGCCAGGGGAAAAATATGGTGGCGGACCAGGAAGCAAAACGGTGGCAGAGGACGTCAAAGTGAAATAACTTCACGTTAAACTTTCAAAATAAATTAAATACATGTGAGATTTGTAAAGCGGACCTTGTGTACCACGGAAGTACGTCTGCAATGCTCGAACATTTAAAGAGGAGGCACATCGGACTTACTTAACAACCTCATGCAAGATTTCAAAGCTGAAAGTGAAATAAGATCCATATATAATAATCATGAGATACAAAATCCGATTGGTCGACTAGTCGTTTTAATAGTCGGTGACTAATCGACCATCAGAATGTCATTAGTTGCAGCCCTATTTCACAGCAACACATATTTACCTTGAAGTTTTTCAAGTATTGTTTTTGCATTAATGAGGTTTGCTAGTGACACAGCTGTAAAATCTAGCACTCATCTGACAGCCGTGCACACGTCTACGAAGATAGACTAGATATCTGGTCAGTGAAACAGCAGAAGGAAGCGAGGAGGCGTCTTCTCAACAGGATTAAAAGTTTAGTCTCCCAGAAAGACCAGGAGAAACTCATCCATGCATTCATCTCCAGTAGGCTGGATTACTGTAATGGTCTTTTAACAGGACTTCCTAAAAAGAGCATTAAACATCTGCAGCTCATCCAAAACGCTGCTGCTAGAGTTTAACCAGGACTAAGAGATCTGAACACATCACACCAGTTTTGAAATCTTTACACTGGTTTCCAGTTTAAACTGGTTTCCAGTCAGTCACAGAATAGATTTTAAAACCCTTCTGCTTGTTTACAAATCCCAGAATGGTTTAGGCCCAGAATCCATCTGTGATATGTTCAGAGAACATAAACCTAGCAGAGCTCTTAGATCCAAAGACTCTGGTCAACTAGTCCAGGCCAGAGTCCAGACTAAACATGGAGAAGCAGCATTTAGCTGTTATGCTTCAAACAAATGGAACAAACTGCCAGTGGAGATTAAACTTTCCCCAAATGTAGACATTTTTAAATCCAGGTTAAAAACATTTCTTTTCTCATGAGTCTATGCATGAAATCCGCACGTTAACTTTTTAACTTATCTTACTTTTAATCATTTTAATGTAATTTATTATTTTATTGTGATTATGTGTTGATGACTTTTACTGTTTCTAAATATCTGTAATGTCTTTGTTTTATGTAAAGCACTTTGAATTGTCCTGTACATGAAATGTGCTGTACAAATAAACTGCTTTGCCTTCTTTAGATCGTTGCTGCTGTGCAGATGCTGGAGATTCAGGTCTGATCATTTAGAGACCATGAATGTGGAGAGAGAAACTATGAACAGGCTCTGAGGTATAAACCAGAGCAGGACCTTCTCTAACACAGTAGCTGATATGCAGGGCCGGGTCTAGAAAAGTTCTGATGGGGGGGGGGGGCTGGGCAGGGGCACTGACCAGGAAAAGAGGGGTACAGATGGGATATAATTTATATTAATATTTAAAGTCTTGAATTTATTTAATATTGCATTGATTATTAAAACTAAAGCGCTAGAACCTGAAAGGGCAGCTAATGAAGAGAAGTTCTTGTAAGCTAAATGTTGGCATAAGTCAAAGTCTTCATCCATTTATCCATTTCAACTTCATTCTTCATTTATCATCTTCATCTTCATAATATAGAAGGATAAGAAGTAAAAAGGGTGGATGGTTGTTGACTAAGGTGATACTTCTCGGATTGCTCCTGCATCAGCTGACTCCATCTACTGAGCCTGAGCTGAGGACTATCAGGCAGAAAACCACACAAGCTAACAGCTAAACTTCTACCAGAAAGACTCCTCGCAAATCACAGAGGGCATGAAAGCCGAGTTTGTCACGGTGGAAACCGCCACGAAAATGTTGGACCAACAAGAGACTTTCTACAAGGAGATTTTGAAGACAGGAGGTGTCATTTAGGAGCTTCACACAAATGATCCTTGAGACAACTAACAAGAGAATCGATGGACTTGGAAGGACTTCCAAGACTCGATAAATAGTCTGAAGTTCCGTCAGAATGACACTAATCAAATAGAGGTCACTCAAACACTGGACGAGAAGACTCTAATAGAGTGGGATAAACTGGTGAAGGAAGGGTATGCTACACCAGTGGTTCCCAACCTATTTTCCTTGGGGACCCCCCTTCATGCAAATACTAAAAGGCCATGGACCCCCTGCTGCACCGCATGCCGAAACCATGCTTAGTTCTGTGCTTTCAAAAGTGAGATTCTCACCATAAATAACATATGCTGGCTGAGTCCTGTCCTTGGATAAAGCCTAACTTAAAATTACAACATATAACCTTCCTTTTTTCCTAAAATAGGGACAATGTATGGACATTAATCACAATGGCTCTGAATGTTCAAATCCTTGAGGACCCCCTGTGCTTTTGGGGGGTCCCGGACCCCAGGTTGGGAACCACTGTGCTACACCATCCCTGTCTGAGGACTTCTTGATCAGATTGATTACGTGGAGAATCAAACCTGAAGAAACAACATCATCATTGATGGAATATGCTCAGCTCGTGCAGAAGAGTGGTGGACTGAGACAGAACACGGTACGTGAGCTGTTAACCACCAAACTGAAAATGGAGGCTGGCTCAGTTCAGACTGAGCTTTACATCATACATTACATTCACCCATTCACACACACACATTCACACACTGATGGCGGAAGCTGCCATGCAAGGCGCTCAACCACGACCCATCAGGAGCAATTAGGGGTTCGGTGTCTTGCCCAAGGAAACCTCGACATGAACTCAACTTGGCCAAGGATCGAACCGGCAACCCTCGGGTTACAAGAGAACCGCTCTACCTTGCTGAGCCACGCCGGCCCCAAGCTGAACGCAGGTGGTGGAAAACAAAGCTGCAGGTTCACTATGAGATCTGTAAAGAGAGACTGAGGATTTCTAACCAGGAGCTGAGAAATTCAGACCATCTTTCTTTCTGACATCATTGCTAAGAACAGCAATAAAGCTCGAGCCTTGTTTACTGTTAACAGGCTAACTGATCCTCCTGGTCAGTAACCCAGAACTTCTATCCAACCGGGCCTGGAATGAGTTTGCTTCTTTCTTTACTGACTACACCCAGAAAACCAGGCAGTCAGTGCTTCCATGCCAGGGGAGGACATATTTCCCTGTGTCCACTCGGAGACATGAACACCAGGACACACTTTTCTCCAGTCAGTCCTAAAAACCTGGATGAGATCTTTGTCCATCTGAAAACCACCACTTGCTGTCTTGACGTGCTGCCAACCGGGTTTTTAGGAATGTTTCAGGATGCATGGCCTTAGATATCTTCCAGGTTGTAAACACGTCTCTGCTTTCAGGCGTCTTCCCTCAGACCCTAAAAACAGCCGTCATCAAACCTCTAATGAAAAAGAAAAACCTAGACTCGTCCCTCATGAGCAGCTACAGGCCGATATCAAACCTCCCCTTTGTTAGTCAGATTCTAGAAAAAGCTGTCTTCCAGCAGCTACACAACTTCCTGACACTAAATAAATGTTCTGATGTCGACCAGTCAGGTTTCTGGCCACACCACAGCACTGAGATGCTCTAGTTCAGGTCTTTAATGGCATCCATCTGAGCACAGATAGCGGGAACATTTCAGTCCTGGTACTGCTGGATCTCAGTGCTTCATTTGACTCGGCCGACCAGAACATCTCACTAGACCGGCTGGAAAACTGGGTCGGACTTTCTGGCTCTGCAGTTAACTGGTTAGAGTCCTGTTTAAAAGACAGGGACTACTTTGTGTTTATAGGAAACTATAAATCTGAGCAAACCAAAATAACCTGTGGAGTTCCCCAAGGCTCCATCCTGGAGCCACTGCTGTTCAACATCTACATGCTGCCACTCGCTCACATTATGGAAACAACTAAACATGTTACCACAGTTACGCTGATGACACACACATCTACATAACCATCTCACCAGGAGACTACAGTCCGATCCAGACTTCCTGTCTGGCAAAGAATTGACTTCAAAATCCTGCTGCTAGTTTACAAAGACCTGAATGGTTCAGGACCAGAATCCATTCAGGATCTTCTGTTTGGTTATGAACCAGATCCCTCAGGTCATCAGGGTCAGGTCTACTTTCTGTTCCCACAGTCAGAACTAAACGTGGAGAGGCAGCGTTCAGCTTTTATGCTCCTCACATGTGGAACAAACTCCCAGAAAACTGCAGGTCTGCTGACTCAGCAGTTTTACATCAGGGTTAAAACTTTTCTATTTGGCGGTGTCTTTTATTTCTTTTAAAGTTTGTTTTTAATGCACTTGTTATTGCTTCCTGCACGCCGCTGCAATGCTTTTAATGTTTTGTGTGAAGCACTTGAAGATGAAATGTGCTGCACAAATGCTGGAAAATTTCTCAAATGAACGACAGACAGCTGTTTCCTGCAATTTCAGGAGTTCACACAGAGTTTGAACACAGGTGGACAGACAATGTTGAGCTAACATTTAGCTTAGGACACTTCTTTATATACCCCGTCACCACCTGGGAAGTGTTGTTGCTTAGCTCCTTGTGCAGGAGGTTCAACGATGACCCAGCCTGGCAGGAGGGTGATATATCCTTGAATACTCCCAGAGGAACACTAAAGTAACAGAGTCTTGTAAAATCAGCATTTTTCCATCAACAAATAAACTTGCTTTTCTCTAAATTGAACGTCCGCGAACTTGTGCAGGTAGTAACTGGGCAGGCCTCCAGGGCTGCTCTTCGGGGTAGAGGTCAGCTGAGCGTGATGCAAACGTTGTCCTGAGCGTCAGGTCAGAACGTCATGTCTGGGCTTTTTGATTCGCTCAGCCTCGGTCAGTTTCATTAAGTGTTATTGGCCGACTAGCGGACTGAAGTGAAACATTCAGTTTTCTGTTAAATCCGTCGGGTTACAGCTGATGTCTGCTGGATCCAATTTTAAGTCACAAAAGTTGTTTGCCAACATCAGAGGAAAATACTTCTTTTTAATTGTATTCTATCCCTAATGTGCTTCACCCTGGGCCGAACATTGAATGAATGAACCTCTTATTTATAAATTCAGCTTTGAAAGAAGGTAACCGCCCACAGCGAGCAGCTGTCCGGGCGGTTACTGCGTCCTGGCGCCGGGACTTCAGCGTCGTCCTTTAGTGATAACGTTTTAGTTCGCCTGGTTTTAATCCCTGGTAATAACCTATATCCAGTGTTTCCTCTTCTTTTATTACGGCATCGGTTCCTCTCTTTTTCAGATCAGATGCTTCATTTCTTCTTCAGCCTCCATCTTTAGCTGCATCAGCATCAGCTGGGACGTCGAGGCGTGGTCCGAGCATGGAAGGGGCAGTGCCAAATGGAGCCTCGCGCCGATGCTCGTATCTCATTACTGAAGACCACGTGACCACCGAGGCCTCGTATGGTCTGGGACACGTGGCGCTTCCTGGTTGTAGACCAGGGGTTCCCAAACTTTTTAACCAAGACCTCCAAGACAGCACACGCTGGTTTTGCGTGGTGCATCATGTGGGTCATCCGGTAAATCGAAGGCCTGAAAACTGTCTGAATCTTCATAAATAAGGAGGATAAAGTGGTTTTGGGTGGATGGTGTTAACAGCTGTGAAAACACAACCAGATGCCAAAAATCTGCCAAAATTTAGATTTTTAATCAATCTCTCTTCATTTAGACAGCCTGTTAAAATCCTGCATTTCTTTGATAAATGTAGGATTCAGCTTTTATTACAACGATCTGCGAGCCCTGAAATTTGCTTGGGACCCCGGTTTGATGAAGGCGGCTGTAGACGATGGATGGGTTTGTGTTTGTTAGCAGGATCATTTGTAGCACTAGTTTACCATCTATCGGGTCATCGGTGGACAGAAAGGTCCCTTTGAGTATTGATGGTTTAAAAACTGTTGCAGTGTGTAAAATAAAGAGTTTCAGAGAAAAGGGGAATATTAGTGTTATATTGGTTTCTCCACCGAGAACCAGCAGGTGTTTGAAGCCGAGGCCGATGATGGGAAAATGCCTCCACGTCAGGGTGACCAGTTTTCTCTAAAATAAAACCCTGACATTAGAGGAAGCGTGATTATCTTGTTATGGTTGACAGATTGAAAAATGTGGTTTAATAGGAGTCAATAGGACTGTGACCTTTAAATAAAATTCTAACTGGAACTTCAAAGTTCTTGAAATGAAACTTTCTTACAAAAAGCTCACCCATATGAACCGTGGCAGGGTTACACACGGTACCGGCTGTGGAAGAAATTTTACTTATGTTCTATATATATAATATTATAATCACACCTATAATTACTTCCTTTACTATATTCATTTATAAATTGTATTTACACTGATCGTTACTATATTACACTTTTTACATTTTTACTCATGCTTTCATTCACTTTTAAGGTTTCTTCTCTTCATATACATGCTCTGTTAAAAGTTCACTACGAGGGTAAGATGATCTTCATCTGGTCCTTCCTCAGACCCTCAGACTGGTTCTGGTGGAGACACTATGTGAGGTTGTTTTGATACCAGCTCTTGGAGTTGTGTGTCCACCCGTCTTCAGGAAGGAGGATTCTTTCTACAGAAATGTACAACTCTTGTTTTTCCTCTTTCCTCCCAGAGTCTCTCTCGACTTCACGGGAGTCGGGACAACCACTCTCGTTACTTGCAAGTAATTCTGTATTCAATACTTCTCCTGTAATAAACCTTATACTTTTACTCGTTCCAGACTCTTGGTAATTTTTCTACAAGGTTCAGCAGAATCACCCTGCATGGTTTACATACCTTCAGCAGTTTGGTTTAGCCGGCAGTAGGTGGCGCTGGAGCGCTAAGAAGCGCAGAGTAATGAGCCTTTTCAGGACTGCTGGGCTGGAAAGCATCATTGCTTCTGGAAGCTTCATTTCACAAAGCCCAAAGGAAGGTGGGACACTTTTAGGAATTCCAGCCCATTCTGACCGAGTCTCCCAGACTATCCTGGTGGGAATCACCTCCACTCTGGACCATCACCACACCAGAGTTCAGTGGCGTACTTATTGAACCACACCGAGTCACGTTTCAGATTTATTAGAAAAAACTGCAACAGTAATTCTGGCACTCCACCCCCCCCCCCTTCAAAAACTGTTTTTCCATGAACCTGCTTCCATCTCCCAGCTGATGGGACCTCATCTTTACCCACCGATCCACCGAAGCCTGCCCCACCCAGCTGACATCCATCGTCTCTGCAGGTATAAAGCTTCTTCTGACCACATGAAAAACTGGGATCAGAAGCAGAAACTCCCAACATGGCCGACAGAAAAAGAAACTACATCATAATGTGGATTAACAGCTCGGTAAAATTGTGTGGACACAGTTAAATTACAGATATGATACCAGGACATTTATCTTCTCTACGAGTATTTTACTGCCAAAACACAGTAGAATAATATGACTGGAAGGATGACTCGGGTCCGCTGCCCTCCCCGTCTACTTCACCCAAGCTCAAAAGTCCTCTGTTGTCATGGTAACCTTGTGACAACCAAGTTCATCAGTCTATTGCTGGCCTTCTTTCTTCTCTCCCTCTGATGAGCCGGAGCTGCTGCTGTCGCGCTCTGCTGCCATCTGCAGGAACACAGAGGAAGTTCTTCACCAACCACAAACACTTCCACACAAACAGAACCCATCATGCATCTTTCAGTCCCAGCAGAGCACAAACACCAGATGCTGAAACAGACATGTGACCATGTGATGGAAGATCTGAGCTGAGAGGGAATCTGACGCCAGTCCCGCCCCCTCCTACCTTCTTGTAGGCCATCTCAAAGAGCTTGAGTGAAGCCTGCTGCAGATTGTTGGCCGCCTGCTTGATGTTCTCTCCCGTCTCAGAGTCCTTGTTGGCCAGCAGATCCCTGACCTTCGAGATCTCGTCCTTCAGCTTGGAGCACTGGAAGCAGATCCATGACAGGACCAACATGAGTTAATGAGCTGCTTCATGTTTAACTCGGTTGTTTCACTCCCTACCGCGCTGACTGTAGGATTTAAACAGATCTGCCCGTTCAGATGCTCCCTGACCAGCACCGGGCAACTCAGACGGCCCGTTTCCCACCCCACAGTCCCCACGACCCACCCCATTTGTTCAAAAATAACTAGTCATTTTAAATGAATTAAATCTCCACATATTACTGTAACCACTCATTAGTCCATAAACATGCATCCATCTTTTAGAATAAAACCAGTTTTTGTTTTTCTGGCTGGACTCAGGTCACATTTATGTTTCCAGGAGACGGCTGCAGCCCTGCAATCTCTTCCACAGTCAGCAGAGGGCGACATCCGCCTACAAAACAACCTCTTCATCACCTGATCTCCACTCAGTAAAATCTGGTCTCAGAGGATCCGGTAAACCTGTTAACCTGGACTTTGTAACCGGATATCATCCCAGCATGCAGCAGCTGCTCGTCTGCTGAACCCGTTTGAGTAAAAATGTTATCAGCTCATCATGTCGACCCAAGTCATACCTCATCAGCAGGAAGCTGATCTTTGAACTCCTCCATCTTGGATTCTGTATCATGGATGATGCCCTCGGCTGTGTTGACGGCCTCCACGCGTTCCTATGGCAACAGAAATCAGAGTTAGTCCACGTCAGAGACCCTGAGCCGCTTTATGACGCTTCATTCAGCATGCTGGCCTCCTGTCGCGTCTGCTGTTCACCAACAACAGAAAGAGTCAGTGAGAGAACGCCCCGAAACTCGGTCGGTCAGCTGTTCGGTGATGAAGAAGCATGGCCAGGCCATGGGGACTTATTAACCCACCTGCACCTCAATACCACCAACACTGAAGACATGTCTGATTTCAGGAAGTCCTGTCGCTCTCCATCACAGACCACCATTAACGGTCAGACCAGGGGGCAAGCCCCGCCCATTCACAAACCGGTTTCGATGCTGAGGATTGGTGGGTGGCCTTGTAAAGCTCCGCCCATTATCGCCATATCTGGCGTGAAGTGGTCGCCAGCTTTGTAAAGACTGAAACCTTTAGACAGCGAACATCAGTAGAAAGGAGCGTCAGCTGTCACGCTGCAAGAATCAGCCACTTCCAGCAGCTTGGATGATTCCAGCAATGAGACCAGACCTAACAGACAGTAACCATAGCAACCACAGGTGTGTCCCCCCCCTCCTCCTCTGCAGCTGGATTCAACTCGGTGCGACTCGTCCGTTCTAAGAGCAGCAAGTCAGTTACATGTTTGGCATGTTGGGTTTTTATCGGCTGCAGATGTTTCCTGATGTTTGAGTTGCACAGATGAACCAGGATCAGTTTCTGAGCTCTAGCTGCCTTTCTCCTCTGGAGCACCTGTACAGGTGAGTTACTGAGCATGTCCCAGGTCCGGGTCTGATCATTGGTGGAGATCACTACACTGGCTCATATTTTAAGCACTGTTTTTTATTTAAATCTAGCGGTTTTTTGTGGTGACTTTACTGGACGTCTTGTTGGCTGTTAGGAGATTTTTTATTTGATGTTTTCTTTGAGGTCGTGTCTGAACCAGGTTTCTATAGACAAGCAACTGAGGGACGCCGGTTCTCCTACCTTCCTCCTGCGGTCCTCCTCGGCGTACTTCTCGGCGTTCTTGATCATGTTCTCGATGTCGTCTTTGCTGAGACCTCCTGACGACTGGATCACAACTGAGGAGAAAACAGCCAGTTTCATTCTGAGCAGTTAAACAGGAAACCACCACTAACCGGAGACTAGTTCATGTTATTTAACCGGGCCACGTTAACCAGACGTGAGACTAAGTGGAGACGGTTTAAAAGGAGGAACTGAGGCTATTCAAAATGGCCGACACTCACTCTGCTGCTCGCGGCCTGTCCCCTTGTCCTTGGCGGACACGTGGACGATGCCGTTGGCGTCGATGTCGAAGGTGACCTCGATCTGAGGGACTCCGCGGGGGGCCGGCGGGATTCCCACCAGGGTGAACTGACCCAGCACCTTGTTGTCTGCCGCCATCTCTCTCTCACCTTGACACACCTTGATCTCCACCTGAGTCTGCCCGTCGGCCGCCGTGGAGAACACCTGGAGGGGACAGAGGGACGCTGTACTTCCTGTTTCTTAAAGTGGGCGGGGCTGAGGATCTGCAGGGAGTACCTGGCCCTTCTTGGTGGGGATGGTGGTGTTCCTGTTGATGAGTTTGGTGAAGACGCCTCCCAGAGTCTCGATGCCCAGAGACAGAGGAGTCACGTCTAGGAGGAGCACGTCGGTAACATCGCCGGCCAGCACACCGCCCTGGATGGCTGCTCCCATGGCGACGGCCTCATCGGGGTTAACGGACTTGCTGGGAGCGCGGCCAAACAGGTCCTGCACCGTCTGCTGAACCTGCAGACACCAGTACTCCACTTCAGACTCAGAAACCAGTTAGGACCAACGGACCCACCAGAGACAGAAACCTGAGACGCATCTGGTGGATTTAGTAAATCAGACTTTACGGTTACAGGTTAAACTGGCTACCAGCAGACCCAGATTACCCAATAAACCTAGCTAACTCGTGCACCTAGCTAACCCAGCTGAACCCGCCCACTTAGCTAGCCTAGTCCACCTAGCTAACCCAGCTGAACCCGCCCACCTAGCTAGCCTAGTCTACCTAGCTAGCCTAGTCCACCTAGCTAACGCAGCTGAACCCGCCCACCTAGCTAGCCTAGTCCACCTAGCTAGCCTAGTCCACCTAGCTAACGCAGCTGAACCCGCCCACCTAGCTAGCCTAGTCCACCTAGCTAGCCTAGTCCATCTAGCTAACGCAGCTGAACCCGTCCACCTAGCTAGCCTAGTCCACCTAGCTAACGCAGCTGAACCCGTCCACCTAGCTAGCCTAGTCCACTCCACCTAGCTAACGCAGCTGAACCCGCCCACCTAGCTAGCCTAGTCCACCTAGCTAACCCAGCTGAACCCATCCACCTAGCTAGCCTAGTCCACCTAGCTAACCCAGCTGATCCTGCCCTGCATCTTGTTGAAGGATTCCTACCTTGGGCATGCGGGACATTCCTCCCACCAGCAGCACCTCTCCGATGTCTCCTTTGGACACCTCTGCATCCTGCATGGCCTTCTGACAGGGCGCCACGGTGCGGCGGATCAGGTCCGCCACGATGCCCTCAAACTGGGAGCGAGTCAGCTTCATGTTGAGATGTTTGGGGCCCGAAGCGTCCATGGTCAGGTATGGAAGGTTGATGTCGGTCTGGAGACAGGACAGACATTAATGCGGTATTTCCATGAGGACATTTAACCTGCTGGTGCGACGTTAGACCCCTCAGCTGGATTACCTGCAGCGATGAGGACAGCTCACACTTTGCCTTCTCAGCAGCTTCTCTAACCCTCTGAAGAGCCATGTTGTCCTTCATCAGGTCCACGCCGGACTGAAAAAAACATGACAGCATAAACAAACTGAAACATGGATGACGAGGAGGACGGTGAGGAGAATACCCACCTCTCTCTTGAATTCCTTCACAATGTGTTTGAGGAGGTGCTGGTCGAAGTCCTCTCCTCCCAGGAACGTGTCCCCGTTGGTGGACTTCACCTCAAAAACTCCTTTCTGGATCTCCAGGACCGAGATATCAAACGTCCCTCCTCCCAGATCATACACAGCAATGCTGCAAACACATGAACATGTGGGTTTCCTGAATGCAGCACGGATGGACGTGAAGGCAGCATCGCTCTCGTACTCACATCTTGTCCTGGCTTTTGTCCAGACCGTAGGCCAGAGCAGCAGCTGTGGGCTCATTAATCACTCTGAGGACGTTCAGGCCGGCGATCTGACCGGCATCTTTGGTGGCCTGAGAAACAAACGCACCTCTACAGGTTATCATCATCATCATACCGAGATCAGATAACTTGTTTGAGAGACTTTCTGGCTTTCTGGTAAGTTGATTCTGATGACTGACAACAACCAGTCAGAGTCAAGAGAAATGAGGTCTAACATCCCAATTCTCCCCAAAAGGGAACAGAAGTAAATCCAAACGTAGTATAGTCGGGCGGTTTCGTCCGTCTCCTGCGTCGGTTATGTACTTAACCCGTTAAGGCCCGACCCATGAAAAAATGGTAAGTCCAATTTTTTTAATATGAGGTCTTTATTTGGCCCTTTAACAAAGTATAACAAAAAATTAACATTTTGTGGGGGGATTTCTACCATTTATTACCACATGATAGTTTAAAAATATTATAATGTGCTTTTCTGCTTCTGGGTATCAGTTAGGAGACAGAAGACAAGAATCGGATTGTGTTCAACAGGATTCTGAGCAAAGTTTATACCATAAATTGAAGTAAAATGTCTCAGAAACTCTCACGTCGGGTTCTTCTGGGTTAAATTGGTCCGTTTTCAGGCAGCTTAGCTATCTGTCATTTGACGCAGAAGACGGAGTGATACCAGCGGACATCGCGGGGGTCATGCTGAGCAGAATAGCTGACATGCAACCAGGGAAAGAAACAAACCAGAGAAGAAGAAGAGGATGAAAAGGAAGGGGGGAAAGGCAGAAGGCGAACGAAGACGAGGACAACTGCAGAAATTACACGGGTTTTGAAGAAAGACGATATGTGAGCGTTTGGGGCGTGGTGGGCGGTCTTCACCTCCAACCGGTTTCTGAAATTGACGTTCGATCGCAGGAGTGACCTCTGAACTCAGCACTGCCCACTAGTGGAGGAACTGACCTAACAACCATGGCAACGTGAAAGACGCTGGAAGTATGAGGACCAATATATGAAAACATTTGAAACGGACGTCACCATTTACGTACATAACAGAGAGAAAAATGGAGCGTTAGGCGGGCTTGGACCTGATGGGGGTTTACCTGTCTCTGGGAGTCATTGAAGTAGGCGGGCACAGTGATCACAGCGTTCTTGGCTTTGGTTCCTAGGTAGTTTTCTACAACACAGAAACAACCAAACTGAAGACCACCTGAACATCTGAAACTTTTACACTGAAACGCCCTCCGTCCTTACCGGCCGTCTCCTTCATCTTCATCAGAACGAAGGCTCCAACCTGACTGGGGGAGTACAATTTCCCGTGAGCCTCAACCCAAGCGTCCCCATTGGATGCACGCACAATCTTGTAGGGAACATTCTTCCTGTTGGTGAGAAAGAGATCACTGCAGCTGGCGGCGGAACCTGAACCAGGTCTTACCAGGTAAGACTCCAGTCACATGGACGACGACCAACACGACGTCAGCTTCAGTCTAAAGGAAATCATTTAGTCCTGACTGGCTCCAAAAGTAAGGCAAGAACAACCTCAGATATACAAACATAAAACCCTTATTTCCCTGTGAAGTTTATAAAACAAACAAGGCCACGATGCGTGAAACCATGTGTGGAAAGTTGCATATGTTTCTTTATATGACTGTCATTGTGGACGACGTCTCAGCCTGGAAAGCAGGACATGAAACAGGAAGTCCATCCAGCATATTTCATGTCCAGCAGGACAACAAGCGGCACAATGGAAACGTTAGCTGGTCAACGCCGCTGATGTTTAGCTAACGTAACTCTAACGTCAAATGTTCTCCTGTTATTCATAATTCATGTAAGACTACATAAGATGTGGTCTAGCTTCTCTTTCCACTGTTCCAGGATTATATGTGTCAAACAGCAGCTGGAAGTCAAAGCGAGCCAGATGTTTTCCTGCTTTCTAAAGAAATGTGCTTGAGCATTTTACAATGTAGTAAAAGCCTCCCAAGTCCAGGTAGAGATCCTGGAGCTTTTCCATCGGTTTCTCTGAGTTAATATGTAGGGTTTATTTATCCTGCACAGCAGACTAGATGTACGTGGAGTTTACTTTGTTGTTCTACTGTTATGTTGGGATCCGAAGACAAATAAAGAAATCTTAGACCTGTAAGGGAGCTCATATGGTTTTATACATTTAGGCCCTGTTTACACCACAACGCTGAGACAGTAAAATGCTAAAGTTTTGTTGTGTTCTGGCCTCTTGTTTCCATGGTAACAGAGTTTTAAGTGGACAAATCCACAAAGATTTGACAACGGCCTCCAGAGTGAAAATTCCTCAACGCAAGGCGACATTGAGGTATTTCATGTATTTTACTCACAAGTCTTTCTGGACCTCTGGGTCGTCATAGCGACGTCCAATCAGCCTCTTGGTGGCGTACAGCGTGTTCTGAGGGTTGGTGACGGCCTGCCGTTTAGCGGGCATGCCAACCAGACGTTCTCCGTCTGCCGTGAAGGCGACGACTGAAGGAGTTGTTCTGGCTCCTTCAGCATTCTCCAGGACCTGGAAGATAAAGGAAAAACCTCCAGGTCAGGTCATGGAAACACGACGGGAGGAAACAAAGCCACGAACCACACCTGCCCCTTCCTCCAGACAACGCTTCAAAAAACCAAGTCACAGTTCTCCTACATGACGCTCCGACCGATCCCCCCTCCGTTCCGCTGCACGACGCTCCGACCGATCCCACCTGTTCTCCTGCACGACGCTCCGACCGATCCCACCTCCGTTCTGCTGCACGACGCTCCGACCGATCCCACCTCCGTTCTGCTGCACGACGCTCCGACCGATCCCACCTCCGTTCTCCTGCACGACGCTCCGACCGATCTCACCTGTTCTCCTGCACGACGCTCCGACCGCTCCCACCGCTCCCACCTACGTTCCGCTGCACGACGCTGCGACCGATCCCACCTAAGTTCCGCTGCACGACGCTCCGACCGATCCCACCTAAGTTCCGCTGCACGACGCTGCGACCGATCCCACCTCCGTTCTGCTGCACGACGCTCCGACCGATCTCACCTAAGTTCCGCTGCACGACGCTCCGACCGATCCCACCTAAGTTCCCCTGCACGACGCTCCGACCGATCCCACCTAAGTTCTCCTGCACGACGCTCCGACCGATCCCACCTAAGTTCCGCTGCACGACGCTGCGACCGATCCCACCTCCGTTCTGCTGCACGACGCTGCGACCGATCCCACCTAAGTTCCGCTGCACGACGCTGCGACCGATCCCACCTAAGTTCCCCTGCACGACGCTCCGACCGATCCCACCTAAGTTCCCCTGCACGACGCTCCGACCGATCCCACCTAAGTTCTCCTGCACGACGCTCCGACCGATCCCACCTAAGTTCCCCTGCACGACGCTCCGACCGATCCCACCTAAGTTCCCCTGCACGACGCTCCGACCGATCCCACCTAAGTTCCGCTGCACGACGCTGCGACCGATCCCACCTAAGTTCCGCTGCACGACGCTCCGACCGATCCCACCTAAGTTCCGCTGCACGACGCTGCGACCGATCCCACCTCCGTTCTCCTGCACGACGCTGCGACCGATCCCACCTCCGTGTCTTATGCTCACACGTAACCGAAGACGGGATGCCGGTTTATCTTCACCTTGGCCTGCTTCCCTTCCATGACAGCAACACATGAGTTGGTAGTGCCCAGGTCGATGCCGATGACGGCCCCCCGGATGGCTTCGGACCTGCAGAGAAACACATTAGTAAATTCCTGACAGCTGACAGGCTTATCATGGATAACAGGAGGAAATATTCAGACTACAGGTTGTTAAACGCAGAGATGCACAGAGAACCTCCTGAAAGCGTCAGGTGGAAAAGATAGTTAATTACGCGTTTGCTGGAGTGGAGGCCAAAGAGAAAAGCCATGACTATAAATAACTGGAACAGGCTTTCCGTTTTTATCTGGAAAAATGTGTGATATCAGACATCCCACCGACACGATCAACTGATAAATAACAAGCAGCACATTATGGTACGAATCTGATGCACGACCTGCTGCAGGCCAGAGGTAGACGTTAGTATTGTTAGCATGTCGTGCACGTTTGCAGAGGTCATGCTGTTTAAATCCAGTGGCTCCAGCTGTACCCCGTCTTTTGACTTTTCCTCTCTGGCACCACATGAAAAATCCAGCATCACAAATTTAGGTGTAAATATGGGCCCCAGCCTAAAACTCCTGCTTCTTTCAGTCAAGGCGGCTGTCAAACATCAAGCCCCTCCTGTCCAGACGGTTATCCGTGCTTTCATTTCCACGCCTGGATAATTAGCCAGGCCTCCATGTCGCGCCATGTCGTTCCATGAACTGCTGTTATTTTACATTTCTTATAGCTTTATTTATTCTTAAAGTGCTGCAGAAATAAAATGGTGGGTGAAGTTCTGACAAAGGCCTGAAGATTTAAAGAGATTTGAGGTGATCATTTTAAGCCACATATTGGAACCTCAGCAGCTGTCTGTCGAGCACATCTGGCTGACATGGTTACTGGCAGAGGTCATGGTTTTGTGTTAAATGGCTGTACACTTTTATGTTTCTATTATAAATATGTCTGCTTTAAGTCAGAAAGGATGCAAATATCTTACTAGATTTTACTACAGTTGAAACAGTATTGAATCCCAAAGTTAAAGGATTTTCCATCATTTTCTGATTTTTTTACACCTGCATTCAGCAGCAGGTCAACACGACAAAGATGCAGAATAAATCTGTCTTTGAACTCATCTACAGAGGAAACTCATCTGGAATCAGGTGTGGAAGGAAGTCTGACATCAGCCAGAAATCCAATATGGTGCATCCCATGTAAAAAGAACACGTCGAATAGCCTGGTGAGGCTTTTTATACTCACTTCCTCTGTATCGTCTTATCGACCCCCTCCATTACCCATCTATTCATCCTTCACCCCTCATCTATTCTTCTACCCTCCCTCTGTCCATCTTTCCTCACTCTTTCTTTTACAGCCCCTCAACATTTCCTGTTCCTCTCTTTCATTAACTATCGGTCCTTCAAATAACCCTTATTACCTTTTTCCCAAAAGCCAGGGTTGCAGGGAGTTGAGAAGCCCCCCACATCCTGAGTCTGCTCCCCCAGATGTCCCACCTCATCATCAACCACGTAAAGTGGCTGAAACATGTTTCCTCTTTAGGGGTCTGGGCTCTATCTTAAAGATAGAGGTGAGAAGCTCGGTCATCCAGGAAGAGATTGGAATAGAACTGCTGCTCCTCCACATCCAGAGGAGCCAGATGAGGTCAGGATGCCTTCTGGACGCCTCCTAGTAAGGAAACACGCTGGAGGAACTACATCCCTCAGCTGGACTGGGAAACCATCAGGATCCCCCTTCATGAACTGGCCATGGAGAGGGAAGTCTGGGCATGGATGGACGAGTGGATGGATGGATGGATGGATGATGGATGAGTAGATGGATGGATGGATGGATGGCTGGATGGATAATGAATGGGTGGGTGGATGGATGGATGGATGGATAATGAAAGGATGGATGGATAGATAGATGGATGGATGGATAAGTGGATGGATGAGTAGATGGATGGATGGATGGATGGATGGATGAATGGATAATGAATGGGTGGGTGGGTGGGTGGATGAATGGATGAATGGATAATGAATGGGTGGGTGGGTGGGTGGATGAGTGGATGGATGGATGGGTGGATGGATAATGAAAGGGTGGATGAGTGGATGGATGGATGGTGGATGTTGTAGTCAGGTCTGATGAGGAGGTCGTGCACACATGGGGGATGTCATTGTAAAGTTTCACCGCCCACTCCAGGCCTGGCGTGGACCCGACATCCTCTTCAGTCCCATTCGTGTTTTCTATCTGCACAGACGCAGTTTTCATTCCACTGTTGTGTAAAGGCAGTTTTTTAAAAACATGTAAAGAGAAAATTTGGTGTTTTGCTCGGAAACGTCGTGTAAACAGGAGCTGAGCTTCTTGCTCACCACCACATATAAACAAGTCAACATCTGACTCAACAATACCACCTCTGGCAAAGATGGAAAAGCGAACCCGGATAGTTTCAGGAACTTATGATGGAGCCGAGGTAAATGTGACAGTTTCATCCTGTGAGCTGAGAGGAAGCCAGGCCACCGCTGGGTGGATCAACTGTAGATGTTCACAGCAGCTTATGTGTGACATTCAAATACACTCCAAGAAATGAAGATTAATTTCAATCTGCTCAGTATTGATTTCTGGATACCTTAACAGATTTATGCTGCTTCTTGTCTTCAGAACCGTTTAGCTTTGAGCCACATAATGAAACCTGCTCCCTTTTACTGGACCTCTGGTCATTCCTGGACTTTTTTTAAGGCTGATACTCACGCATAGTCTCTCCTGGAGAGGGCTCTTAGAGCATCTGGATGGAAGCCACTCCAACACGCCTGTAAAGACCAGAAACCAAACCTTAGCTCATGTATAAAACAGTAAAATGAGGTTTTTATCATTTCTTTGTCCAGACTGTGTTGATCAAAATCTAGTAAGTATTGTAAAATGAAGGGGGCTGTAGAGGCCTCACTGAAGGTCACAGATCTTCTCCACCTCCACACCCCTGTGACCAGAAACCCGTGTTCTTTGAGCACGTGCATCACTTCAGCTGTTTCTGAAAATGCTTTTATTTATTGACTTCTTTCTATCTGTAATGGGTCACAAACTGGAGCAGATATGACGTTGGTTCAAAATTCGTCACAAATTATTACAAATT
This sequence comes from Melanotaenia boesemani, assembly GCF_017639745.1. Classification (NCBI taxonomy): domain Eukaryota; kingdom Metazoa; phylum Chordata; class Actinopteri; order Atheriniformes; family Melanotaeniidae; genus Melanotaenia; species Melanotaenia boesemani. The sequence continues at coordinate 38,033,378 of NC_055688.1, read as the reverse complement.
TCCGATTACAACTAAAAACAGTTTACTAAACACAACTTTTCATAAACTGTAATAGTTGAATCTCACAGGTCGCTTTTTAAAATGATAAATCCAACGAGATGACATTTACAAAGCTAACAGGCGTCCATATGCTAAACCTGTTAGCATGCTAAGCTAACCGGCTAGCTGTCAATTTTTAAATTTAAGCTCGATAATATGGACACCTGAGGCTTACCTTTTTCACCAGAGAGGACACATTTCTGGAGCAGCTCCCTGTCGGCAGAGTCCTTGAGATGTTTCTAGCGACGCTCAACATTTTGACAGCTCGGCTAACAGGCTTAATAAACTTGATAATATAAACGTTTAACGGCCTTTAATTTTAACAGCAACCTCGGAGCTGATGGAAAGCTACAGAGTTTTATCTCTGGGAATCTGCAGGCGTCCAAACAGCAAGTCCTGACCACAGAAAAAACTGGATATCCAGCCGAACACGACTTATCCTCTGAGAAACGCAGCAGTAAATGAACTGCGGACCTCCTTCTGGAATTATCCAACACATGTTGCACCATGCAAAGCTGAAGGCCCCCAAATTGGCTCGCCCATTTACTGCCTGAATTATTTATCTTAATAAAAAATATCAAAGAGCTGTTTAAGATTTATGGACCAGTGTTTATTAACTAAAATGACATCAATAAAAAAATAGCCAACACGATCAACATTAATCATATATACACTGATACGGTATTTTATTTTTTTAGATTATGGCCGGGAGAGGGCAGCTACAGGTAGTGGGCAAGTGAAGGTCATGATGTAACGACGGAGCTTTCACGTGTGTTACATCAAGGATGAACGTAAACTGTGTCATAAACACCAAATTTAAACCTGAAGGAGTTAGGAACTTTCTGGGAAGACTTTAATTTCTGGGGTTCATTTACACTTTTATCCATTTTAACAAAAGTAATGTTGTTTGCTATAATTATGGCCGATAGGTTACAACATGATGCTGGACGTTTTTTATATGTCCCTTCCGTATGTAGGAAAGTAAAATCACTGCCATGTTTGTGGTATTTTCTTTTTATTGCCAGTAAAGTTTGAAAAGGAAAAAATAAATAAATAAATAAAATTGAAGCGGCTAGTTGTGATGCTTTGGGTTTGGAAATATTTATATATATATATATATATATATATATATATATATATATATATGACATAGCAATTTAAAAACACACCCGTCATTGTCTCTCACGGTCACACAGACGTCCACATACATGTAAGAATCGTCCCCCTCCCTCCATTATACACAGACATGAACTCCCTCATTTCTGTTTCTTAGTACAAAAATAATAAAAGTAATAAACATCTGGCTTGACGCTGCTGTGAGGAAACAATATCTTGGCGATCCGATCACACCAAGAGCCAGCCCACACATTTCCACAGAGGCCAGCACAGCAACCACCCAGATCAGAGCAGAGTCCACATCACAGCTGTAGGACGGCGGTGCAGGACCCCCAGCCACTGGGACAAGGCCGATCACCACGGCAACAACCCCCAGTCCAAGCAGGCAAAGCTCCTCGTCATGAGGAAAGGAATGACTGTTATACATCTTGTGTTTACATTTAGATAACACAGAACCAGTCTTTCATGGTCTCAGTTATGTGTGATGCAAACTTTGTTAATTACTGTGGAGCTCATTAACAAAGTGGACATTTAAGAGCAGTTGCTGCTTTGGGAAGGCTGCTGGGCGACATGATGTTACACCAGGACATGATGTATGAGGGTGGGAAGCAAAAAATCAGAGTACACCCAGTACAATAAGCTAGACTACACCACTGCATGCTAACACGGCATGTTTGATCAAGACATGCAGGTAACCAATAACAAAAGAACAACATTAATAAGGTGGCTAACAATACAGGCACGCTTCCTCCATTCACTCCTCTTCAAATTCTTCTTCTATTTCTACAGAACTTTGTTGCACATTGTATGAAGACAGAAACTGTGTAAAGAGAGCAGCTGAACCCACAGTGCAGGAGAATAACAGCTCCAGAGGGAACATCTCAAATAAAAGATCCAGAAAATAATTTAAAAAATCAAGACAAAATAAACATAATTCAAATATTAACTCACTGGGAAAATCAGGAGACATTTTTTATTTCTGCTTGTGTAGAAATAGACCTCAACGGCTTTTATTTGTACGTATTGACTAGCGTTGAAGCAGCGACTTTGTTTTTAATGTGCTATAAACACATTATCAATAGAACTGAAAAAAACCGTAACAGAGTTTAACCGTCTTTGTTTTTCAAAATTAAACCAAATCTTATAGAAGTTAAAAGGAAGTTACTTCTCCACCATCAGTTAAAACCAGAACCCCAACCCAACCAGAACGCTTGAACCGCATCGCTGGAAAAATATCGAGATATTTTGTATGAATCGACAACCTTCTCCACACATGAACCCGTATTCCGTCTTCCACAAGAAAACAAGCAGCATTCTGGGAAAGTTTTACTCTGGACCTTACTTGCAGGAAGACATTTGGTCTCCGGCTGAAACTTCGTGATGTTGTTTCTCAAGCTGGAAAATATGGATGATGTGTGTGAAGGAACTCCGGAACATTCTCTGATACGTGACTTTAGCTCATGACAACAAACACTTTGAATCTTGAATTATTTAAGATCTGAAATGGTGGCGTCCCTACTTCTATAGAAGATCTGAACATTTTTAAAGCCTCTGTGAGTATTTAAGACCAAAAATAATATTTAAAGTGATTATTCTCTGTGTTTTGTCATTGGTGATGTTTTAACTCTTATTTTTTCCTTAATTATGCCTTGATTAGTTGTATGTCCTGATGATTGTAGTGTCGTACAGTTTTCTTGTCTAATTGTTTCTAACATTTTCAGTATTTTTTCCTTTTGAATATTTTATCTAGCAAATATTTGTTTATGAAAAATAAATAAATGCCAGGACCAATATGGCGGCAGTGTTGACGTACCGGAAATCAATGCGGCGTCTACGTAACTGGGAGCTGTGAACGTCACTATCTTTTCTCGCTAGTAGAAATTGTTGGACGACTCAGTACGTGGCTTGTAGCTGAGCCCCGATGGGAGGTTGACAGTAATGTATGTTTTCAGATGAAGAACATGGTTTATATCTCCTCACGCTGGCGAAGAACCACTTCTTCTTCCACGTCTGAAACCGAGTCAGAGCGGCAGCCATCTCCTCTTCCTCGTTATGACCCGCAGCAGCCGTGAATACCGCCGGAGGAGCCGTGGCTGAGCACCCTCTTCTCCCCGCTGCTAGCCTGCTGCTAGCCCGGTGCTAGCCTGGTGCTAACCCGCTGTTAGCCTGCTGCTAGCTCGGTGCTAGCCTGGTGCTAACCCGCTGTTAGCCTGCTGCTAGCCCGGTGCTAGCTCGGTGCTCTCCGCTGTTAGCCTGCTGCTAGCCCGGTGCTAGCCTGGTGCTAACCCGCTGTTAGCCTGCTGCTAGCCCGGTGCTCTCCGTGTTCGTCATGGCGGACTCCCTCACCACTTCAACGTTTCCGCCGCCGAGGACCCGCATCTTTAAGATAATTGTGATCGGAGACTCGGGCGTGGGGAAGACCTGTCTCACGTACCGGTTCTGCGCCGGCAAGTTCCCCGACAAGACAGAGGCCACGATCGGGGTGGACTTCAGAGAGAGGCTGGTGGAGATAGACGGAGAGAACATCAAGGTGGAGGCCCAGTTTGTTTTAGGAAATCAGTCAGTTGCAATATAAACATGTAGTTATCTTTCAGGTTTTATTAAAAAACACAGAGTTTTAAGTAATTTGTCACGTGCAAGATGAAATGCAGTCATAAACGCATCCGGGGCTGTACACACCTATTTACCACCAGTAAAAAACACAACAACGCGGTGATGAACTAAAAAGGCAATGAATATGAACACAATAAGCCACAGAGCTACGTGGCATATTGTGTTTATATTTCATTTGTTTCTACCTATAAAACCTTAAATCTACTCAAGACAGTATTACTTCTCAGCAGGTCTCTCCTCTTCGAGTTCTTCCTCTTCCATCTCTTTCTCCTTCATCCTCTCCCTGTCTTCCTCTGGTGCCTTTCAGCTGAAAACACTTTAACTCAACTTTTTGCCCTTTATAAAGCTGAAAAATGGTTTGTCTGCTTATAAAACTGAACACCAGCAGCAGCCTGGTGCTCTAACCAGTTTTATGAGGAACCACATTCAACCTCAGTTCACAAGAAAGATGGGATGCTGCTTAAAATGAAAATAAAGTAGAATCCCATCAACTCATGATTTATTCCCAGTAGAAGATCAACATCACATCAGATGAAACGGAGACGTTTCACCATGAGATGAAAATATGAGCTGATAGTGAATCTGATAGAAAAAGTTGGAACAGGAGCAACAAAAGGCTGGAAAAGTACCTGGTACAAACCAGAAACACCTGGAGGAGCATTGGACAACTAACCAGGTTACCTGGCAACAGGTCAGTAACATGACTGGGTATAAAAGGAGCATTTCAGAGAGGCAGAGTCTCTCAGATGGAAAGATGGACAGAGCTTCACCAATCTGAGACACACTGGATCTAAAACTGTGGAACAATTTCAGAAAAATGTTCCTCAGACTGAAGATCCTCCATCTGAAGTGTAGAATATCATCAGAAGATTCAGAGAATCAGGAGGAATCTCTGTGTGCATGGGACAAGGCTGGTTCCTGGTGATCTTCTGCATTAAAAGCAGACATGATTTTCTACTGGAAACCACTGCATGGACTCAGGAAGACTTCCAGAAACCACTGTCTGTGAACACAGTTCACCCTGAAACCCACAAATGCAGGTTAAAGCTCCATCATGCAGAGAAGAAGTCAGATGTGAACAGGATCCAGAACCAGCTTCTTCTGTCTTCTCTGGACCAAAGCTCATTTAAAATGGTCTGAGGCAAAGTGGAAACCTGGATGAAGATGTGGACTAGTTTGTGGAAAGCATGGACGGCGTGTCCTGCAGACTAAAGAGGAGAGGGAGCATCCAGCTTGTTATCAGTGGACAGGTGAAAAGCTGCATCTCTGATGGGATGGGGCTGCATTAGTGCCTATGGCGTGGGCAGCTTCCACATCTGTGAAGCTCCATCACTGCTGAAGAGTACATGGAGGTTTTAGAGCAACATCTGCTCCCATCCAGACAACGTCTCTTTCAGGGAAGGCCTTGCAGATTTCAGCAAGACGATGCTGAACCACATCCTGCATCCATCACAGCAGCATGGCTTCACAGGAGAAGAGTCCGGCTGCTGAACTGGCCTGCCTGCAGTCCAGACCTTTCACCAGTACACAACATCTGGAGCAGCATGGAAGCAGAAATCCAGCAACCAAGGTCCAGGACTGTAGAGCAGCTAGAATCCTGCATCAGACCAGAATGGGACAACATTCCTCTCCTAAAACTCCAGCAACTGGTCTCCTCACTTCCCAGACGTTTCCAGACATGTTAGAAGAAGAGATGCTACACCATGCTGAACATCACCCTGGAACTACTTTTTACACCATGCTGAACATCACCCTGGAACTACTTTTTACACCATGCTGAACATCACCCTGGAACTACTTTTTACACCATGCTGAACACCACCCTGGAACTACTTTTTACACCGTGCTGAACATCACCCTGGAACTACTTTTACACCGTGCTGAACACCACCCTGGAACTACTTTTTACACCATGCTGAACATCACCCTGGAACTACTTTTTACACCATGCTGAACACCACCCTGGAACTACTTTTTACACCATGCTGAACATCACCCTGGAACTACTTTTTACACCGTGCTGAACATCACCCTGGAACTACTTTTTACACCATGCTGAACACCACCCTGGAACTACTTTTTACACCGTGCTGAACATCACCCTGGAACTACTTTTACACCGTGCTGAACACCACCCTGGAACTACTTTTTACACCATGCTGAACACCACCCTGGAACTACTTTTTACACCGTGCTGGACATCACCCTGGAACTACTTTTTACACCATGCCGAACACCACCCTGGAACTACTTTTTACACCATGCCGAACACCACCCTGGAACTACTTTTTACACCATGCCGAACATCACCCTGGAACTACTTTTTACACCATGCTGAACATCACGCTGGAACTACTTTTTACACCGTGCTGAATATCACCCAACACCACCCTGGAACTACTTTTTACACCGTGCCGAACATCACCCTGGAACTACTTTTTACACCATGTTGAACATCACCCTGGAACTACTTTTTACACCATGTTGAACACCACCCTGGAACTACTTTTTACACCATGCGGAACATCACCCTGGAACTACTTTTTACGCCATGCCGAACACCACCCTGGAACTACTTTTTACACCATGCTGAACATCACCCTGGAACTACTTTTTACACCATGCCGAACATCACCCTGGAACTACTTTTTACGCCATGCCGAACACCACCCTGGAACTACTTTTTACACCATGCCGAACACCACCCTGGAACTACTTTTTCCACCATGCCGAACATCACCCTGGAACTTCTTTTTATACCATGCCGAACACCACCCTGGAACTACTTTTTACACCATGCTGAACATCACCCTGGAACTACTTTTTACACCATGCTGAACATCACCCTGGAACTACTTTTTACACCATGCTGAACATCACCCTGGAACTACTTTTTACACCATGCCGAATGTCACCCTGGAAGTAGTTTTTCCAGACGTGTTGCTGCATCAGATTTTCTATCAGCTCATATTTTCCATCACATGGTGACACGTCTGTTTCATCATGTGATGTGTTGTTGATCTTCTTGGAATAGAAGATGATCTGCGGGATTTTGGTTTCTTTTGTGGTCATGAATAAATTTGTTTTTCTCTACACATCATGTTAATGGTCCAGTTTTTCCTCCATCTCCACAGATCCAGCTGTGGGACACTGCCGGCCAGGAGCGCTTCAGGAAGTCGATGGTTCAGCACTACTACCGCAACGTGCATGCCGTCGTGTTCGTCTATGACCTCACCAACGCCGCCAGCTTCCGGAGCCTCCCTGCGTGGATCGATGAGTGCAAGCAGCACGCTCTGGGCTCGGAGGTACCCCGGATCTTAGTTGGGAACAAGTGTGACCTGCAGGACTGCGTTCAGGTGGGCACGGACGTGGCGCAGCAGTTTGCCGACGCCCACTCCATGCCGCTGTTCGAGACCTCCGCCAAGAACCCGAACAGCCAGGGAGACGGAAACTTCCAGAACAGTGACCATGTTGAGGCTATTTTCATGACGGTGGCGCACAGGCTGAAGTCCCAGAAGCCCCTGGTACTCAGCCAGCCACCTGAGGGACCGGGGGGCACCGTCACCCTGACTGGGGGGAGGGATGATGAAGGGAGCAGGGCCAAGAGCTGGGGCTGCAGCAGCTGCTGAGAACGCGGAGGGGTCAGTATCCGTCTGGACCAGATGGATGAGGAGGGAGAAGATCCAACAGCCACAGTCGGAACGTCTTCACTGCTTATTTCACGCTTACAGCTGGTTATCAGCTCTTATTGTTGTCATGGAAACGGGTGCTGGTTTCAATCAGAATATCTACGTTCCACCACCGTCTCCATCCAGCATCTCATCTAAGATGTAAAGTAATCATGTATAGAAGGAAAAATCAATAATAATGCTCATGTTTTCTGATTTATGCCAAAACTCCAGCCAGAGTCGCGTTGGAGGGAAAACCTGTTCCTAAAAACCAGACACGACCACCTTGTTTTCACACCCCAGATCAGCTGAGCTTCAGGTCCAGATGGAAGTTAGAGGATCCCGGATTACCACCGGAACTATCTGCTGTTGCCATGGAAACAAAGTTAACAGCAGGTACGGGGAGACAATGGCCCAGATGGCTGCAGATGGTCCGACACAGCGAGAACGCTGGTTTACTCAAAACCTCCAACCTTGGAAGGTTTTCCTTTAAAAGTTAGTGTTCAGTCCCAGACGTCGTCTGCGTTTGTCACAGTAACCGTGCTCATGGTGACGGGCCTTCGGTCAGAGAGGATGGGTGTGACCAGAAAGAAGGCTGGACCAGTTCAGGCCAGTTTGGACCAGTTTAGGCTGGTCCACCATGTTTAGGGCCAGTACGAGGGCTGATCCAGACTATCAGGACATTACAGTCCCGACTCTTGGTTTCCCGTGTTCGTTCAGTGTTTTCATCCTTTAAGCCGTCCCTGAATCTGAGTAAATAAAAAAAAAAAAAACAACTGAACCAAACAAAAGAGACAAATAGTGAGCGGTCTGGATCAGTACGTCCTGCAGCACCGATCAAAGGAGCCACTGATAACTGATCACATGACTTTAAACGGCTGTTTAAGATGTTTCTAATGAGGATTAACTCCTAGCTGTTCGTTCTGTAGAGGCCAGATGGTGGACATGTTTAGTGGCTAACAGCCTTTACCCTGACTGTTAGCTTTTAGCGGCTAACAGCCTTTACCCTGACTGTTAGCTCTTAGTGGCTAACAGCCTTTACCCTGACTGTTAGCTTTTAGCGGCTAACAGCCTTTACCCTGACTGTTAGCTTTTGGCGGCTAACAGCATCTACCCTGCCTGTTAGCTTTTAGCGGCTAACAGCATTTACCCTGACTGTTAGCTTTTAGCGGCTAACAGCATTTACCCTGACTGTTAACTTTTAGCGGCTAACAGCCTTTAGCAGCCTTTACCCTGACTGTTAGCTTTTAGCGGCTAACAGCCTTTAACAGCCTTTACCCTGACTGTTAGCCTTTGGTGGCTAACAGCCTTTAGCAGCCTTTACCCTGACTGTTAACCTTTAGCGGCTAACAGCCTTTACCCTGACTGTTAGCTTTTAGCGGCTAACAGCCTTTACCCTGACTGTTAGCTTTTGGTGGCTAACAGCCTTTAGCAGCCTTTACCCTGACTGTTAACCTTCAGCGGCTAACAGCCTTTAACAGCCTTTACCCTGACTGTTAGCTTTTGGTGGCTAACAGCCTTTAGCAGCCTTTACCCTGACTGTTAACCTTTAGCGGCTAACAGCCTTTACCCTGACTGTTAGCTTTTAGCGGCTAACAGCCTTTAGCAGCCTTTACCCTGACTGTTAACCTTTAGCGGCTAACAGCCTTTACCCTGACTGTTAGCTTTTAGCGGCTAACAGAACACTTGTTCTCTCCCAGATGTCCAGCTGTCGGCTTCCTGCAGAAACAAAACTCCTGAAGTTTTGTTGACATGAATTAAGCTGGACCTGGTGTCTGTGTTTTTACGTGCAGTAAGCAGCTGACCAGGTTATTTAACGAGAAACTTCGTCCGCGGCGGGGTTGTGCACGCTTGTTCATGTCTTAAATCCCACATGTTTTATTTACATTTACATACGTTCTCCCCACCTCGATCAGCTGTTCATTAAAACTGTCAGATTAGCCTCGCATCAGGGAACGCCGAAGCCCCAACTTCCGCTTCTTTCTCTTCCACATTAACCACGCCCACCTCAAATGCCCGACCAGTCACAGAATACTTCTCGGAACCCTGTGAGAAAAAAAGTTCTGATCAGCCGATGTGTCGAGAACAAGCCGCTAACGGTTCCCAAACACGTCCGAGAGAGCAAAGTGGCGGCATTTTGTTGTCGGGGGATGGAACAGGCTGGACTCTGAACCTGGAGCTCCGACGGCATGAATCATTAAGCTGATCAACATCACTGCTGCATCTGATCATTTCTTAGTGGTTCATTATCGGGGTAAATACGCTGCAGATGAGGTTTTAATGCTCTTTGCACCAAATAACAGACTGAAACCAGTCAGTGGCCTTTTTACAAATGTTCATTTTCTGTCACCGATGCTGTAAATATTCAATAAAAAAGGGAAATTAATAAAAAATGCTTCTTTTTTAAAGTTTTATGAGGATATGTTATTAAAAATGAGTCATCAATATTCAACTTCCTGTAACACAAATATCTAACCAGCCAATCACGCGGCAGCATGCAGACATCAGAATGTGGAAGAAATGGGATTTAGGTGAGATGGAGAAGGTGCACGTGTAACGGAGTGTAGTTGATTCCACTTGGCACTGAACAGGCAATCAGATTTGCCGTTTTATTTGCAGTCTATGTATCGGGGACACCTACTGGTTGGCACGGCTCTCCTCAGGTTATAAATACTGGCTGTGACGTTGCTTCAGCACCAGTAAGAGAGGATTGAGCCCATGGTAGGTCACTCAGCGCACAGTACTGTATTAAAAATGTGAAAAGAATATAATAATAATACAACCAAAGCAATGTTATACTCAAGAACGTGCCGAATACATAGCACGGAACTGAATGGGTTAAAATTTCATTGTTTTGAGATGACGCGATAGTTAGCTACTTAGCTCAAATGCTAAGCTAATCTGTGCTAAACTCTTTTCCATAAAGCTGTGCCGAGCGGCTGATGAGTGTGACCGTGACCGACCAGTGTGTGTCTCATCGCTGTTTTTGCAGGTACATATGTCTTTTGTTAGCTTTAAGTTTGTTTATTATTTATAAAATACTGGCTGTGACGTTGCCTCAGCACCAGTAAGAGAGGATTGAGCCCATGCTGTGCCGAGCGGCTGATGAGTGTGACCGTGACCGACCAGTGTGTGTCTCATCGCTGTTTTTGCAGACAATAAAGTCCGTTCCAAATACTAAGAGTGTCGGCCTTCATCCAGAAAAATCACAACACAACGCAGACAGTGGTTACACACGCTGGCCTGCATGACGCCTCGTGCAGCTGGACGTTTACAGTGATGACCTCATTCGCACGTTTCAGCCATGTTGCCGATTCACGTTTGGCAGTAAGAATTTCCAGTAATTATTAGGATTAAATATAAATAAAATACCTTGTGTTTTATTTATTTTAAATTTGCACTGTGAATTTTTCTTTGGAGCATTAATGCAGCTACCAGCTGCACTGATGAACTCCCCTTTAGATGTAGACCTCAGGTGTTTGCTGTAGATAAGCGATATAATGAGTGAAGTTACTGGTAGGACATTATTTATGCAGCACTTTAACCTTAAATCACATTTTCTCTACTCTTTATTTCCTCTGCCATCAAGTTATGACTCGAACCAAAATAAAAACCAGAGACGCGTCTTTCAGACGTTAAAACATGTCAGAGCTCCATCTAGTGGATAAACGGTGCAACATCATTCTGCACGACTCCCGACCCCCAACATTTACCGTTTTAGTATTTATAAATGTATCTGTGTTTAACTTGGATCTGCAGCAGCAGAGCGAAGGAGCAGGAGAGACTGGCTGAAAATGGACCACATTACGTACGTAACCGATGCAGGAGACGGGCGAAACTGTCCGTCTGCGTATCCGTCTCCTGCGTCCAGCATTAATGGACCTTTAGATGTGGAAATATCAGTGTTAGTGGTGAAGAATGAACACTGAGTTTAGCAGTTTCAGGATGGATGTGAACGATGCAGCTGCAGTTCTGAACCATCAGATCACAGAACATGTAAACATCTCTGAAAAGACCTTCGCTGGTAGTCCAGCAGAACCAGATTACAGGTTTGAGTCCAGACAGGCTGTTCTTCTCACACGTCTTTCCTTATTCTCGGCTACGGTCTGTCAGGGAAAGTTATGCATGTACGGGACTGTGGATACGAGTTCCTGAACCATGTTGCATTCATCAATCCGTAAACAGGTTATTGCTTCATTGTGGGCAGCTGCAAGAATCAAGAGGGCTTCATAAAGGCAAGTTTATCTGTACGTCACATTTCATGGACAAGATGGTTCAAAGTGCTTTACATAAAACATTAAAAGCATCACAGCTGGGAGCAGGAAGCATGAACAAGTTCATTAAATAAACTAAAAAAAAAGAAAAACAGGAAGAAAAAAGCTAAAATAAAATAGATAAAATAGAAATAAAGTTCCAGTGTGGGGAATTAACATCCGTTCTGATAAAAGGCAGCAAACAGAAAAGTTTTAACTCTGATGTAAAACTGCTGAGTCAGCAGACCTGCAGGTTTCTGGGAGTTTGTTCCACATGCGAGGAGCATAAAGCTGAACGCTGCCTCTCCACGTTTAGTTCGGACTCTGGGAACAGAAAGTAGACCTGATCCTGGTCTGAAGGGAGGAAGAACAAATAATCAACTTCACAAAAAAACATGTCCAAACAAGCCAACTTCCCCCAGGACCTCGCCACGTCCTGGAGCGTCTGGAGGACGAGGGACAGAGACGATGGACTCCCTGGGAGGACGAGGGACAGAGACGATGGACTCGCTGAGGACGAGGGACAGAGACGATGGACTCGCTGGGAGGACGAAGGACAGAGACGATGGACTCGCTGAGGATGAGGGACAGAGACGATGGACTCGCTGGGAGGACGAGGGACAGAGACGATGGACTCGCTGGGAGGACGAGGGACAGAGACGATGGACTCACTGGGAGGACGAGGACAAAGAAACGATGGACGTGGTAAATCTTTAAAGGTGGTTTTCAGGACCTCACTGCTTCAGTTTGATGATCCAGCTGTTTCCAGACTGAACGACAGACGAGACCTGAAGGAGTTCTGGTTGTCTCATCAGCTCAGCCTGGCGTAAGGAGGCAGCCTGGAGGGGTCCTCCTCTTCCTCAGTTGTGCTTCCGATGACTGACGGAGCCAGAGAGAGGAACAGCTCACCATCGCCTCCTGCTGGACACACAGGAGAACAACAACAGACCAGCTGCAGCATGAAAACAGAGCATGGAACACCATAAATCAGTCACATTAATCCTCCTGCCCCGTATCAGGTCTTCTTCTGTGGTGTATGAGTATTTATGTGTTTTCCTCCTGGCTGGATAGCAAAGTGTGACATATAAAACGTTTTTTTTTTTTTTTAAATGGATAAGGACGGATTTATTATGGAGATCCAGAAGGAAGTCCTGTCAATAACCTCTTAATACCTGGATTTATTTACAATTACAGAAAAACTTATATAATATATATTACACGTGTCATATGATGCACTGCTGGTCTGTTGTGGCCAGAAAAATCTTTAATCAGCCTCTCAGACAAACATAAACCAGCATGGCTGCTGCGTAGAGGACAGAACCAACCAATCAGACGTCACCATTCAGGATGCAGCAGCCTACCACTTAAGGCCTACAGCACAACACTGACCTACAACGACGTGTGATTCACTTCTTACCTTGCAGACTGCACACCATCTCAATGTCCCCAGGATCACTGTGAGGAAGCAGAGTCTCCTGCAACACAGCAGAAATCTGACAATGACATCTTGTAACTGGGACTTATTTTAGAGCAGGTCTGGTGGTATGGACTAAAATATCATCAGTGATGCTACAGCTGACTGATGGCAGTTAACTTAGATACTAAACGTCTGGGACAGCTTGCCAACACGGATTCATCCTGAACATCTCTGCAGCACATGCAGCAGAAGAGCATCAACTTAGTGGAATATAGTCTTGTCCTCCTGAGTTTCTGTTGGTTTGGGCTGGACGATTAACGGAATTTTAATCTCAGTGACGGTCTGGGTTTCAACGATCATAAAAATAAAATGATCTTATTATTTGCTCCTTTTCAGTTTACTCTCGTACTGTTTTCAGCTCCAAATCGAGCCACCGCAGACTCCTCCCACCACCCATAGCGCTCTGCTACAGACTCCTCCCACCGCCCGCTGTGCTCTGCTACAGACTCCTCCCACCGCCCGCTGTGCTCTGCTACAGACTCCTCCCACCGCCCGCTGTGCTCTGCTACAGACTCCTCCTACCGCCCGCTGTGCTCTGCTACAGACTCCTCCCACCGCCTGCTGTGACTCCTCCCACCGCCTGCTGTGCTCTGCTACAGACTCCTCCCACTGCCCGCTGTGCTCTGCTACAGACTCCTCCCACCGCCCGCTGTGCTCTGCTACAGACTCCTCCCACCGGCTGCTGTGCTCTGCTACAGACACCTCCCACCGCCCATAGCGCTCTGCTACAGACTCCTCCCACTGCCCGCTGTTCTCTGCTCCAGGTCCTCCTGCTCCAGGTCCTCCTAAAGTCTATGATAAGCTCCTTGGTCTTAGATATTTTAATTAGCATAAGGAGCAGGTTGTTCTCTGCACCACCCAACCAGCTGCTCCACCTCAGCCCTGTATGTGGACTCATCCCCCCCAGAGATGAGCCCCACAACTGTGGTGTCGTTGGCGAATTTGAGGATGGTGTTATTGGTGTGCAGAGGTGCAGTCAGATGTGTGGCGGGTATAGAGCATCAGCACGCAACCCTGAGGAGCCGGTGCTGATGGCTGCAGATGGATCCCACTATAACCGTCTGACTGTAGTTTGATAAGAAGTTGGTGATCCACATGCAGCTGGAATGTGGAGTCCCAGTAGGTGGGTGGATGGATGGATGGGCGGATGGATGGATGAATGATGGGTGATGGGTGGATGATGGATGGGTGAATGATGGATGGATGGATGATGGATGGTGGATGTCAGCCATCACTTACTTTAACCAGTCAATTCTAGAACAGGAGTTGCAGTTGGAACTGACTGATCTCCAGTGTGACACCGTTTTAAAGGACAAGTTCAACTCTGTCAAACTTTCATGCTTTATTCAGCACAGCCAAATTTCCAAACATATAGAAGATGGCACAGAGGATGCTGGTGTTATCTGGCTCTACGTATGTGTAGAGATTTTTTGAGTGATGAACACCAAGAAAGCACCCCACAGATCCCCGCTGAGTGATGAACACCTCAGATCTGTTCTGAGAATCACCACGACAAAACTAACACCAGACTTTGATGCACTGGCAAAAAAAGGTGATGAAAAACACTAAAATCTATAATTAATCTATAGTGACGTCTAAGTCCATACCAGTCCAATTCTGGCGTCATGGAAACCACAGCAGAGGAGACTCCTGCATCCCATTAAGGCGATGAGAGAGGAGACAGCTAAGCTAACGGTGCAGCTCAGGAGGATGGCGGCGTTGACTCCCTTCACCATCCAGTGAATGACAAACATCTGGAGAGACAGAGAAAGAGAAAGTCCAGGTTTTTCCCATCAGAGCAGCTAGTAAAACACACTAAATACATACTTTCATTTACAAAGTGGAACTTCTTTAAAATAACCCATGAAGACCCTCAGAAATGGCAGCTGCTTGTTTTTAATTTAAAACATTCATGACTTTCATTACAGCAAATTCTTCTCCACACTGGTGTAAGTGGTACGTGTAACAGAAAGAGTCCTGTTCTACAACCTCCACTTAAAAAAAAGTCAATAAAACCAGAATCCCATCAACTCATGATTTATTCCCAGTAGAAGATCAACATCACATCAGATGAAACGGAGACGTTCCACCATGAGATGAAAATATGAGCTGATAGTGAATCTGATAGAAAAAGTTGGAACAGGAGCAACAAAAGGCTGGAAAAGTACCTGGTACAAACCAGAAACACCTGGAGGAGCATTGGACAACTAACCAGGTTACCTGGCAACAGGTCAGTAACATGACTGGGTATAAAAGGAGCATTTCAGAGAGGCAGAGTCTCTCAGATGGAAAGATGGACAGAGCTTCACCAATCTGAGACACACTGGATCTAAAACTGTGGAACAATTTCAGAAAAATGTTCCTCAGACTGAAGATCCTCCATCTGAAGTGTAGAATATCATCAGAAGATTCAGAGAATCAGGAGGAATCTCTGTGTGCTGGGGGACAAGGCTGGTTCCTGGTGATCTTCTGCATTAAAAGCAGACATGATTTTCTACTGGAAACCACTGCATGGACTCAGGAAGACTTCCAGAAACCACTGTCTGTGAACACAGTTCACCCTGAAACCCACAAATGCAGGTTAAAGCTCCATCATGCAGAGAAGAAGTCAGATGTGAACAGGATCCAGAACCAGCTTCTTCTGTCTTCTCTGGACCAAAGCTCATTTAAAATGGTCTGAGGCAAAGTGGAAACCTGGATGAAGATGTGAACTAGTTTGTGGAAAGCATGGACGGCGTGTCCTGCAGACTAAAGAGGAGAGGGAGCATCCAGCTTGTTATCAGTGGACAGGTGAAAAGCTGCATCTCTGATGGGATGGGGCTGCATTAGTGCCTATGGCGTGGGCAGCTTCCACATCTGTGAAGCTCCATCACTGCTGAAGAGTACATGGAGGTTTTAGAGCAACATCTGCTCCCATCCAGACAACGTCTCTTTCAGGGAAGACCTTGCAGATTTCAGCAAGACGATGCTGAACCACATCCTGCATCCATCACAGCAGCATGGCTTCACAGGAGAAGAGTCCGGCTGCTGAACTGGCCTGCCTGCAGTCCAGACCTTTCACCAGTACACAACATCTGGAGCAGCATGGAAGCAGAAATCCAGCAACCAAGGTCCAGGACTGTAGAGCAGCTAGAATCCTGCATCAGACCAGAATGGGACAACATTCCTCTCCTAAAACTCCAGCAACTGGTCTCCTCACTTCCCAGACGTTTCCAGACATGTTAGAAGAAGAGATGCTACACCATGCTGAACATCACCCTGGAACTACTTTTTACACCATGCTGAACATCACCCAACACCACCCTGGAACTACTTTTTACACCATGCCGAACATCACCCTGGAACTACTTTTTACACCATGCCGAACATCACCCTGGAACTACTTTTTACACTGTGCCGAACATCACCCTGGAACTACTTTTTACACTGTGCCGAACATCACCCTGGAACTACTTTTTACACCATGTTGAACATCACCCTGGAACTACTTTTTACACCATGTTGAACATCACCCTGGAACTACTTTTTACACCATGCTGAATATCACCCAACACCACCCTGGAACTACTTTTTACACCGTGCCGAACATCACCCTGGAACTACTTTTTACACCATGTTGAACATCACCCTGGAACTACTTTTTACACCCTGGAACTACTTTTTACACCATGCTGAACATCACCCTGGAACTACTTTTTACACCGTGCCAAACATCACGCTGTAACTACTTTTTACACCGTGCCGAACATCACCCTGGAACTACTTTTTACACCATGCTGAACACCACCCTGGAACTACTTTTTACACCATGCCGAACATGACCCTGGAACTACTTTATACACCATGCTGAACACCACCCTGGAACTACTTTTTACACCATGCTGAACACCACCCTGGAACTACTTTTTACACCATGCTGAACATCACCCTGGAACTACTTTTTACACCATGCAGAACACCACCCTGGAACTACTTTTTACACCATGCTGAACATCACCCTGGAACTACTTTTTACACCATGCTGAACATCACCCAACACCACCCTGGAACTACTTTTTACACCATGCCGAACATCACCCTGGAACTACTTTTTACACCATGCCGAACATCACCCTGGAACTACTTTTTACACTGTGCCGAACATCACCCTGGAACTACTTTTTACACCGTGCCGAACATCACCCTGGAACTACTTTTTACACCATGTTGAACATCACCCTGGAACTACTTTTTACACCATGCTGAATATCACCCAACACCACCCTGGAACTACTTTTTACACCGTGCCGAACATCACCCTGGAACTACTTTTTACACCATGTTGAACATCACCCTGGAACTACTTTTTACACCGTGCCGAACATCACCCTGGAACTACTTTTTACACCATGTTGAACATCACCCTGGAACTACTTTTTACACCCTGGAACTACTTTTTACACCATGTTGAACACCACCCTGGAACTACTTTTTACACCATGCTGAACATCACCCTGGAACTACTTTTTACACCGTGCCAAACATCACGCAGTAACTACTTTTTACACCGTGCCGAACATCACCCTGGAACTACTTTTTACACCATGCTGAACACCACCCTGGAACTACTTTTTACACCATGTTGAACATCACCCTGGAACTACTTTTTACACCCTGGAACTACTTTTTACACCATGTTGAACACCACCCTGGAACTAATTTTTACACCATGTTGAACATCACCCTGGAACTACTTTTTACACCATGCTGAACACCACCCTGGAACTACTTTTTACACCATGCAGAACACCACCCTGGAACTACTTTTTACACCATGTTGAACACCACCCTGAAACTACTTTTTACACCATGCTGAACATCACCCTGGAACTACTTTTTACACCGTGCCGAACATCACGCTGTAACTACTTTTTACACCGTGCCGAACATCACCCTGGAACTACTTTTTACACCATGCCGAACACCACCCTGGAACTACTTTTTACACCATGCTGAACATCACCCTGGAACTACTTTTTACACCATGCCGAACACCACGCTGGAACTACTTTTTACACCATGCTGAACACCACCCTGGAACTACTTTTTACACCATGCTGAACATCACCCTGGAACTACTTTTTACACCATTCTGAACATCACCCTGGAACTACTTTTTACACCATGCTGAACACCACCCTGGAACTACTTTTTGCACCATGCTGAACATCACCCTGGAACTACTTTTTACACCATGCCGAACATCACCCTGGAACTACTTTTTACACCCTGGAACTACTTTTTACACCATGCTGAACATCACCCAACACCACCCTGGAACTACTTTTTACACCATGCCGAACATCACCCTGGAACTACTTTTTACACCATGCCGAACATCACCCTGGAACTACTTTTTACACTGTGCCGAACATCACCCTGGAACTACTTTTTACACCGTGCCGAACATCACCCTGGAACTACTTTTTACACCATGTTGAACATCACCCTGGAACTACTTTTTACACCATGCTGAATATCACCCAACACCACCCTGGAACTACTTTTTACACCGTGCCGAACATCACCCTGGAACTACTTTTTACACCATGTTGAACATCACCCTGGAACTACTTTTTACACCGTGCCGAACATCACCCTGGAACTACTTTTTACACCATGTTGAACATCACCCTGGAACTACTTTTTACACCCTGGAACTACTTTTTACACCATGTTGAACACCACCCTGGAACTACTTTTTACACCATGCTGAACATCACCCTGGAACTACTTTTTACACCGTGCCAAACATCACGCAGTAACTACTTTTTACACCGTGCCGAACATCACCCTGGAACTACTTTTTACACCATGCTGAACACCACCCTGGAACTACTTTTTACACCATGTTGAACATCACCCTGGAACTACTTTTTACACCCTGGAACTACTTTTTACACCATGTTGAACACCACCCTGGAACTAATTTTTACACCATGTTGAACATCACCCTGGAACTACTTTTTACACCATGCTGAACACCACCCTGGAACTACTTTTTACACCATGCAGAACACCACCCTGGAACTACTTTTTACACCATGTTGAACACCACCCTGAAACTACTTTTTACACCATGCTGAACATCACCCTGGAACTACTTTTTACACCGTGCCGAACATCACGCTGTAACTACTTTTTACACCGTGCCGAACATCACCCTGGAACTACTTTTTACACCATGCCGAACACCACCCTGGAACTACTTTTTACACCATGCTGAACATCACCCTGGAACTACTTTTTACACCATGCCGAACACCACGCTGGAACTACTTTTTACACCATGCTGAACACCACCCTGGAACTACTTTTTACACCATGCTGAACATCACCCTGGAACTACTTTTTACACCATTCTGAACATCACCCTGGAACTACTTTTTACACCATGCTGAACACCACCCTGGAACTACTTTTTGCACCATGCTGAACATCACCCTGGAACTACTTTTTACACCATGCCGAACATCACCCTGGAACTACTTTTTACACCCTGGAACTACTTTTTACACCATGCTGAACATCACCCTGGAACTACTTTTTACACCATGCTAAACATCACCCTGTAACTACTTTTTACACCGTGCCGAACATCACCCTGGAACTACTTTTTACACCATGCCGAACATCACCCTGGAACTACTTTTTACACCATGCTGAACATCACCCAACACCACCCTGGAACTACTTTTTACACCATGCCGAACATCACCCTGGAACTACTTTTTACACCATGCCGAACATCACCCTGGAACTACTTTTTACACTGTGCCGAACATCACCCTGGAACTACTTTTTACACTGTGCCGAACATCACCGTGGAACTACTTTTTACACCATGTTGAACATCACCCTGGAACTACTTTTTACACCATGTTGAACATCACCCTGGAACTACTTTTTACACCATGCTGAATATCACCCAACACCACCCTGGAACTACTTTTTACACCGTGCCGAACATCACCCTGGAACTACTTTTTACACCATGTTGAACATCACCCTGGAACTACTTTTTACACCCTGGAACTACTTTTTACACCATGCTGAACATCACCCTGGAACTACTTTTTACACCGTGCCAAACATCACGCTGTAACTACTTTTTACACCGTGCCGAACATCACCCTGGAACTACTTTTTACACCATGCTGAACACCACCCTGGAACTACTTTTTACACCATGCCGAACATGACCCTGGAACTACTTTATACACCATGCTGAACACCACCCTGGAACTACTTTTTACACCATGCTGAACACCACCCTGGAACTACTTTTTACACCATGCTGAACATCACCCTGGAACTACTTTTTACACCATGCAGAACACCACCCTGGAACTACTTTTTACACCATGCTGAACATCACCCTGGAACTACTTTTTACACCATGCTGAACATCACCCAACACCACCCTGGAACTACTTTTTACACCATGCCGAACATCACCCTGGAACTACTTTTTACACCATGCCGAACATCACCCTGGAACTACTTTTTACACTGTGCCGAACATCACCCTGGAACTACTTTTTACACCGTGCCGAACATCACCCTGGAACTACTTTTTACACCATGTTGAACATCACCCTGGAACTACTTTTTACACCATGCTGAATATCACCCAACACCACCCTGGAACTACTTTTTACACCATGCCGAACATCACCCTGGAACTACTTTTTACACCATGTTGAACATCACCCTGGAACTACTTTTTACACCGTGCCGAACATCACCCTGGAACTACTTTTTACACCATGTTGAACATCACCCTGGAACTACTTTTTACACCCTGGAACTACTTTTTACACCATGTTGAACACCACCCTGGAACTACTTTTTACACCATGCTGAACATCACCCTGGAACTACTTTTTACACCGTGCCAAACATCACGCAGTAACTACTTTTTACACCGTGCCGAACATCACCCTGGAACTACTTTTTACACCATGCTGAACACCACCCTGGAACTACTTTTTACACCATGTTGAACATCACCCTGGAACTACTTTTTACACCCTGGAACTACTTTTTACACCATGTTGAACACCACCCTGGAACTAATTTTTACACCATGTTGAACATCACCCTGGAACTACTTTTTACACCATGCTGAACACCACCCTGGAACTACTTTTTACACCATGCAGAACACCACCCTGGAACTACTTTTTACACCATGTTGAACACCACCCTGAAACTACTTTTTACACCATGCTGAACATCACCCTGGAACTACTTTTTACACCGTGCCGAACATCACGCTGTAACTACTTTTTACACCGTGCCGAACATCACCCTGGAACTACTTTTTACACCATGCCGAACACCACCCTGGAACTACTTTTTACACCATGCTGAACATCACCCTGGAACTACTTTTTACACCATGCCGAACACCACCCTGGAACTACTTTTTACACCATGCTGAACACCACCCTGGAACTACTTTTTACACCATGCTGAACATCACCCTGGAACTACTTTTTACACCATTCTGAACATCACCCTGGAACCACTTTTTACACCATGCTGAACACCACCCTGGAACTACTTTTTGCACCATGCTGAACATCACCCTGGAACTACTTTTTACACCATGCCGAACATCACCCTGGAACTACTTTTTACACCCTGGAACTACTTTTTACACCATGCTGAACATCACCCTGGAACTACTTTTTACACCATGCTAAACATCACCCTGTAACTACTTTTTACACCGTGCCGAACATCACCCTGGAACTACTTTTTACACCATGCCGAACATCACCCTGGAACTACTTTTTACACCATGCTGAACATCACCCAACACCACCCTGGAACTACTTTTTACACCATGCTGAACATCACCCAACACCACCCTGGAACTACTTTTTACACCGTGTTGAACACCACCCTGGAACTACTTTTTACACCGTGTTGAACATCACCCTGGAACTACTTTTTACACCGTGTTGAACATCACCCTGGAACTACTTTTTACACCGTGTTGAACACCACCCTGGAACTACTTTTTACACCGTGTTGAACATCACCCTGGAACTACTTTTTACACCGTGTTGAACACCACCCTGGAACTACTTTTTACACAGTGTTGAACATCACCCTGGAACTACTTTTTACACCGTGTTGAACACCACCCTGGAACTACTTTTTACACCGTGTTGAACATCACCCTGGAACTACTTTTTACACCGTGTTGAACACCACCCTGGAACTACTTTTTACACCGTGTTGAACATCACCCTGGAACTACTTTTTACACCGTGTTGAACACCACCCTGGAACTACTTTTTACACCGTGTTGAACATCACCCTGGAACTACTTTTTACACCGTGTTGAACATCACCCTGGAACTACTTTTTACACCGTGTTGAACATCACCCACCACTACTGTTCCTCATCTACCTCCTCCCCCTCGGTTATATTTTTAGAAAACACCACATACATTTTCATTGCTATGCCGATGACACCCAGCTCTACCTCTCCACCAAGCCGAACTCTACTCTCCCACCATTGTCTGGTCCTGGTTCACCTCAAACTTTCTTAACATCATTTCT
Source organism: Melanotaenia boesemani (assembly GCF_017639745.1). NCBI lineage: Eukaryota > Metazoa > Chordata > Actinopteri > Atheriniformes > Melanotaeniidae > Melanotaenia > Melanotaenia boesemani. Next base: position 38,010,594 of record NC_055688.1, on the reverse strand, counting down.
GTTTTACTGCTGCTTAATTTAACAGGTTCCAAATCCACTCTCTCCAAATCTGACAGTTTCTCCATTCCCATTGATGATTCTTCCGTTTCCCCCTCCCTTCAGGTAAAGAGTCTGGGTGTCATCCTTGACAGCACTCTGTCTTTCACATCGCATATCAATAATATAACCCGATCAGCATATTTTCACCTTCGTAATATCAACCGCCTCCGCCCCTCCCTCACCCCTCACACCGCCACCATACTCGTTCACAGTCTTGCCACCTCCCGTCTCGACTACTGTAACTCCCTTCTGTTCGGTCTTCCTCAAAAACACTTCATAGACTTCAACTGGTTCAGAATGCAGCAGCCCGGGTCATCACAAGGACCGCCTCCACCCATCACATCACCCCTGTTCTGCAGCAACTCCACCGACTCCCCGTCACCTACCGCATCCACTACAAAATCCTGCTGTTGACTTACAAGGCCATCCATCACCTCGCTCCTCCCTACCTTTCTGATCTCTTCCATGTCTCCATACCAGTCCGTTCCCTCAGATCCTCCTCCTCCATCCACCTCATCGTCCCCCCGCCCGCCTTGTTACCATGGGAGCAGAGCTTTCAGCTGCTCTGCTCCTCATCTCTGGAACTCCCTCCCCCCAGACCTCCGTAACTCTGATTCTATACAACTGTTCAAATCCAAACTCAAAACACATCTGTTTAAACTGGCATCCTCACTGTAATATTTCACACTGCTTTTATTATTTTTTATGTATCCGTTAATTTATGAATGTATTTATTGATTTGTTTTACTCTTGTGTTTTATCCTGTAAGGTGACCTTGAGTGTCAAGAAAGGCGCCAACAAATAAAATGTATTATTATTATTATGATTATTATTATTATTATCATCATCATCATCACCACCCTGGAACTACTTTTTCCAGACGTGCTGCTGCGTCAGATTCAGCTCATTCTATACATCGTCCCCACTCTTTTGCAGTTGTGGATAAAACATCTGGGCCTTTGGATTTTCTTCCTTCACCTAGTGTGACTCTTTGGGACGGCCTCCAAACCAGAGAAGAAAATGCTGTTGTTGCAAAGTCAGTAGCTGCGTCTATAAAAAGAAATATTTCTTCTGTCTGATTTAAATGGACCTGATCAAAGATTCCAGCGACAGGTTGACAACCTTTCCCATCGAGGCCGACAGGATCAGCTGAGCTGTTTAAATGTCACATTTTTACTGTGCCTGGATTAAAATTCCTCCATGTAAACGCAGCCACTGTTGAGTAAACTATCTACACACGTCCAGCCTCCTGTCATACCGAGCAGTGTCTACATCTGCTAAAACAAAGCTGACCTGCGGCCTGGATAAACCCGACTTCTTACTCTATGCCGGGGTAGGAAAGTTTGGGAAGTTTCTCTAATTCACAGCTGATTGAAATGAATGAGTCACTGAGCAGAACTTGACCAGCGGTTGGATCCACTTCATTTGAATCAGATGTGTTGGGGCAGGAAACATCTAAAACTTGCAGGACCGCAGCCCTCTAGCATCTATACCCTGTAGATGGAAAAAATGGATCATCCTGCAGAGTTTTTGCTACAGACATGTTTCCACTCAAACTGCTGCACTGTGTCTATGAAAACTGATCATTCTGTGTCTGGTTGGACCTGCAGGAGTCGCCCTTCAGTTTACACGTCTGGTTTCTGAATATCCACCAGTGAGAGGAAGTCCCGGCTGACCTGCCCACTCAGGGCAGGAGTTTACTGAGCTGGAGGAGAGATGATGCTGAGCAGGTTTCCGTGCCTCCTGACAGAACCAAGCTTTGTGCTTACCACTTGAGAACTTTGGTGCTGGACGATGTGCTGGTCCTCCTCCCCGTAGGTGAGGGTCAGACTGGAGTAACTGGCGATGACGACTGCAGCTGCGCAGGAAAGGCCTGCAGCCACCACCATCAACCTCATCTGAGAAGACAAACACAAGATCAGCAGCTACAGTCATGTGGAAAACAGACTGAATGCTCCTTTAATCAGCTTAACTCTGCACAGAGAATAAAACTCCAGAATACACCAGAATAAGAGCCCACCCCTGCAAACATGGATAGCTAGAGGATTAAAATGCTCCATTTGTCAATATTTCATCATTAATCTGTTTTATTTCTACAATTTATTGCTTGTAAATTCTGAGGTTAAAAAGAAATGTTCAGGAGCAGTTTTCTGGTTTCCAGACAGAAGTCCAGGTGGAGGTCCTGCAGCCGTTCCATCCGTTTCTCTGAGACATTAACCTGCAGGATTCTGCACACAGCAGAGATTTACCTGGAATTTCCTTTACTTTGCAGTTATGTTGGCATTAAACAACAACTCAAACTTAAGGACCTATAGGAGAGCTGTGTGGCTTGGCAGAATGACGGCGAATCTTTCTCGTTTTAACCACATGATGAGCGCTCATGATGGAGGAACATCTGTCCCTCTACGTGTCCAGGAACGGAACTTCATGAGCCAACGCTCACTGGAGCCTTTATCAAATGACTTCACAGCTTCTTTCAGACTGGCCACATCCAGGCTCCGCCCCATCTGTTGTCATGGAAACGCTTCACCACTTTAAAATGAAGAGGAGAAGGTCTCTGCTGTCTGATGCATCTATTACATCATCTGTTACAGCCAATCCGGAGGTTCACTGGGTTAACCTGGCTCTCTGTGATGCTGCTACCTGTTTACCTGTTTATCATTACTCTACCTTTACCTTATCAAGCGTTTATCTTTCTAACGTTTATTTATTAAAGTGATTCATTACTATCATCATTATTATTTCGTTGGGGTGAATCATTCCGTGGATTATAAATTCAGTTTAGAGCAAAGCTCAATGTTCACGTAGCTTTTTCTGGTTCTTACAAACAGCTGAAAACACGAGAAAAACCTGGTGCAGATGTTAAATTCAGACTCACCAGCACCGAGTTTTTCCTCTGAGAGGCAAAAAGAGCCAGAACCCCCGGACAGGCCAGGACCTGCAAGGAAGGGAAAGCAGCACGAATCACTCCATCTTCTCATCTACAACCATCATCCTCAGCTTGTGTGTGAAGCGCAGCCTCACCAGTCCTCCCCACAGCGGCGTCCTCGTGCTGCTCAGCGGGGTGTCCTTCCGGAAACCCGCGTCTATGACCCCGCAGACGACGCACAGACCGGAGCAGGCCACCTGGAGAACTCCCAGCACCAACAGGTTCCTCCGGTAATAAATAACGTATCCGTATCGGTCCATTTCCAACTTTTATCTTTAAGACAACTTAGATGCGTTTTCAAGTGAGTCTGGACGCGAAGCCCTGCGGGTTTCCTGGACCATGAGGAAGAGTCTCCCACAAAACAAAGTTACTGTTCAACCTGCTGCAGCTGGAGCAGAGACACGGAAATGTATTTATTAACCTGGATGACCAGCTGGGATTTCCTGCCCTGAGTCTGGACTCGCAGGCCCTGAAGCCCCGCCCACCACACCTGCTACAGTCAGAGGTGGGTCTGGTCTGGACAGGTTTTCGTGGGGACAATGAAGGGTCACAAACCAGGTGACCCTTGGTGACCCAGGTGACAAGGTGACATGGAAATGAGGTGTAAATAAATAAATAAATTATGTAGATTTAAGGAAGTAATTAACTGATTATTAAAACTAAAGTGGCCGTCTCATGTAAAAATAAAAGAAATAGAAAGAAAGAAAGAATATTCACCAACAGCTGAGGACGATCCTGCATCGTTTGCTTTTAATAAGCTCAGATTTCTAATTTATTAAGAAGAAAAACTTGGTTTGAACTAAATCGCTTTTATCCGAGTTTCTTCGTCATTATTTAACTTCAGTCGTCTTTTCTGGTGTTTTTATGACTCCTTCTCATCAGATATTATCACCATGGAAACAGCTGGTGAGATGATTCTGTTGGAAACATGGAAAACCTGCTGGACTGCACCCTCGTTTGACAGCAGCAGAGTTCAGACGAGGACCAGAGGCGGGAACACGTCACACCAGCTTGAAAGCCGCTGCATCGGCTCCCCGTGCTTTTCAGGATCGGTTTTAAGCTTCAGTACATCACCTCAGTCCAGAGCCACCTCATGTGATCTGTGACTCGCACAACCAGTTACTTGTGCTGCTCTCCAGGCCTTGAGTGGCCCGAAAGGTTGTACCCGCACCCGGTCACCCTCTGTAAGAGCGTCCATGACCTTCGCCGCTCCATTATGAGATTTCTGCTGTCTGTCGTAAAGCAGAGCTCACCTGTCGTCTGCAGTGGTGGAAGAAGAGTCCGTGTTGTCCTACTCTGCAGTCTCGTGCAGGACTCGCTCCCAGACCTGATGATTCAGTAAAGCCGGACGGATCCTGCCATCCGTGACCCCGGCATTCAGGATCTTGATAAGCGGTTCTACAGAGCTGGTTATCAACTCTGCCAACACAGATAGGGGATAGGATTTTCAGGAAATGTCAGAAATGGAATAAGAAACAAGTTGTTCCATTTTGGGGATGATCCGGATCACCGACTGGATCCAAGATTTTTTTAAAAATTCTTTATCATGGGGAGATGGGGATCATTTTCTATACATTCATCCATCCATTATCTGCTGCTTATCCGGAGTCGGGTCGCGGGGGCAGCTGCCTAAGCAGGGAAACCCAGACTTCTCTCTCCCCGGCCACATTCACCAGCTCATCTGGAGGGATCCCGAGGGGTTCCCAGGCCAGCTGCAAGATGTAGTCCATCCAGCGTGTCCTGGGTCTTCCCCGGGGCCTCTTTCCAGTGGGACATGCCCGGAACACCTCACCAGGGAGGCGTCCAGGAGGCATCCTAACCAGATGCCCGAGCCACCTCATCTGGCTCCTCTCGATGTGGAGGAGCAGCTGCTCTACTCTGATCCCCTCCCGGATCACCGAGCTTCTCACCCTATCTCTAAGGGAGAGCCCGACCACCCTGCGGAGAAAACTCATTTCAGCCGCTTGTATTCGTGATCTCGTTCTTTCGGTCACTACCCACAGCTCGTGACCATAGGTGAGGGTAGGAACATAGATCGACCAGTAAATCGAGAGCTTTGCCTTTTGGCTCAGCTCCATCTTCACCATGACAGACCGATGCAGAGTCCGCATCACTGCAGACGCTGCACCGATCCGCCTGTCAATCTCCCGCTCCATCCTTCCCTCACTCGTGAACAAGACCCCGAGATACGTGAACTCCTCCACGTGGGGCAGGACCCCATTGCAGACCCGGAGAAAGCACTCCACCCTTTTCCGGCTGAGGACCATGGTCTCAGACTTGGAGGTGCTGATTCTCATCCCAGCCGCTTCACACTCAGCTGCGAATCGCTCCAGTGAGAGCTGAAGATCACGTCCCGATGAAGCCAACAGAACCACATCATCTGCAAAGAGCAGAGACCCAATCCTGAGGCCACTAAACCGGATCCCCTCAACACCTCGGCTGTGCCTAGAAATTCTGTCCATAAAAGTTATGAACAGAATCGGTGACAGAGGGCAGCCTTGGCGGAGTCCAACCCGCACTGGAAACGATTCGGATTCATCTTTAGATAATTTTGATCATTATAATAATAAAAAAAAAAAAATAAATACTTTGCTAAGTCCAGGTCCAGCACCGGCAGAGGTCTCAGCCATGTCACCTTCGGGTTGTGCGTGGTCTCTCGTTAGCCAGTCACCCTCTTAAAGCTAATCGGCCAGCTAGCAGCTCTTGTTCCCTTTCAGCTGTAATTAACATCTGTTCTGTCTCTGTACAGACGGTTAAAGCAGTGAAACTTGCTTACTGAATCTTTATTAACCGGAACGTAACAGCCAGCGTTCATAGCTGGTGTTTCCCTCTTTTTCTTCCCCGATAACGGAACAACAATCCGGTTCCCACTCCGGCCCAGGCGGTCTGGAGCTGGTGATTCCTGAGCTAGTACAGGAAAATCTTTTAGTTTTGGGGGAAAAAGCTTGAAACAACTTTGAGTGAAATTAGTAGAGAAAATGTGAATATTAAACTTTTTAAAGTTTTTGTATTTATTCAGATTCAACACTTGCAGGTCCAATAAATATATCTAACACCACTTAGACAGCCAGGTTTAACTTGTTTTTCTCATCAACAGACCCAGTAAAACCAGTTATTTACAATGAGTCTGACACTTTACTGGTCCCCGTTTAACCCACTGTGACAGTTGTAATTGTGGAATGGCCCTTTAAGATTACTTTTAGTCGTCCACTAATGATGACGTCAGCAAGATGCTTCTCGAGAGAGGCGATCGTCTTGCACATGGACATTTCTTTTATTCCCCCCCCCCTCGGTGTGACGGATGTGTTGTGTCGCACTGTTTCATGTAAAATGAGACCGTCGCCGTCCAGCCGGCTTTAAATGGTTGATGAATGTCCTTTTATTAAAGTGCATGTGGAATCTTCAGTCCCAGTGTCGCTGTGAGTTTGTCAACCTTGTGGTAGCGTTATCCGGCTAACTGAGCTAATTCCCTTTAACACGCTTCCCGTTACACCACTGAGTTCGGTGAATGTCCCATTCTTCACATTCTGAGCCAGCCTGATGGACGGCGAATCAGCCAGGTAGACGGCTTTACAGCCGTGGACACGTAGACGTGGACATCCAGCAGGTCGGTTCCTTTTTCTCCTGCACTGGTGGGAACGAGCCGGAGCTGGAAGAGCAGGATCCTGCTTCTCTAAGGACCAGCTGAGGAGGACGGAGGCAGTCCTGGAGAACCGAGGAACACAATCCTCCAGGACTGTCTGTCCTCTGCTGTGTCCTTCCTGGTCTTGTCTTCATGACTGTAACGTTTCAGATGATCGCATTCATCAGTGGATGTGAAATGAAGCAAAATCTTCCTTTTTGTGGACAATATTCATGAGGGTCATATTTGACAGGTAATATCTTTATATTGTGTTGTAGCACAAACAGAAGAGTGAGTCTTCCTGATGTCAGAATTTCAAGATGGTGGTGAGAGCAATAATCTGTTAAAACAATCTCCAACCCTACTCAACGCCCCCCGTCCATGTTAATGATTAGTTAATAATTAGCATGCAGCAAGAAAATTTTGATTTGATTTTGACTTGGTGACAATGTAGCTGCTCCCCTGTCATCAAAAACAAGGTGGGCATTAGAAGTGATGGCCAAAGCAAAAATCAGCCTTCTGGGGAAGGCAACAGTTACAGCCTGTGGGGGGGGGGGGGGGGGGGGGGGGGGGGGGGGGCTCTGCTCCACATTATATCCTCATCACAAAGCAGGCGTTTTTTACTGTTTCTGTGCAGGTTAGCGAGGAGCTCAGAATAAGGCAGAGGATGTCCTGAATCCTGCCTCAGCCCAGGCCTTTGAGGGCGGAGATGACGGGACGGGGCTGATAACAGTAGGAAGGCTTTGAGGCCAGCAGCCTAACACCAAGTTAAATCAGCAGCACCACTTATCAGCCCTGGCTGCCAGTTTACGTTGCTAAAGCTAGGATGAAAGCTAGCTCATGAACTCATAAAAACATGTCTATCTTCTTTTCAAACTGGTTGAAGCTTTGCATGAAAAAGTCTTTTCATATTTTCTACCACATCTTTAAACGCTAACACACTTTTAGGGAAACTCTAAATCTCTTTATTCAGCTGCTGAGTTGGTGGATTAATTTGCCGTCCAGGTGTCTAATTACCAGCAGCTGTGAGCACGAATGTATTTCTGTTCATAATTAGTCTGCAGACAGTAAAGGGCTATTAATAACTGGAATAAATCAAATAACTTTAAAAAGGAAGGTTTGTACTGCACAAACTAACCTCCTGTTTATCATTTCGGCCATACGAACCCTGTATCTGCATGGAAATCAGTGCAGCTTTCCCACTTCCAGCCCAACACAGACAGAGAAACGCTGGTATGCTTCGCAGTCCCAGCCAAGGGCGAGATAGCTCAGTTCAAGCAGCAGACTGCAACAGATAAGACACGAGGCCGTTCTTTTCTAACATAAACGTTTTTATGTACAAATGAACTCAGCAATATTTAGCTGGAATAAACTGATTTCTGTGGGTACGGTTCCAGTGGAACTTTCACAAGTTTGCCTCAACATGCATCAGTAAAACCCCCAGAGACAAAGGAAACGTGTCCTTGGACATTCTGAGCCCAGCATAACGGGGTGGAGGGGAGCCTTGATCCCTCAGTGCAGATGCTAGATGAGCTCTGTGTATTTATCTACTACTACTGAACACTTCATCATATGATGATACACAGGTCCGAAAGAAATGACATTCAAAATACAGCTGAAAATAACTGTCAAAAAATGGACAAATCACATAGTTGCTCACAATGATGCACAACTTAAACGTGACATCTATTTGCAAGTCTGCCTCATTTATGAGTGTGTTGTGTCGAGCGTTTGGAGGAAGTTTGAATAGAAATGGAAGTGGCCGAGTACAGCTGAGCAGATCGTGTTAATAAAAATACTTAAATGTACCCACTGCTTCCAGACAGATTTCTTTTATGAACCAACACAAGAATGTTGAAAACATCTCTGTTTACTGATACTGATGATATTTTGAAATGACTTTTTTTGGCTCCCAGATATTGCCATGGTAACGCGCTCAAAACGTTCCAAAAGATCGATTGTTTTTCCAGAACAATTGTTACAAACGATTCGATCTCCCGGACGTTCCACTTCTGCCATCACTAGTGATTCAGCTGCTTTCAGAAGAACTTATTTGTACAATTCTGCCACTTGGACCATTGTGGAAATACTAGAAGGTAATCCCCATTAACAGAAACGATTCGCTACTCACGTTTACGGCAGAGGTCACTAACTAACAGACCGCGGTCCAGATCCGGACCCAGAACCTGTCCCACATGGACCCAGAGTTAAAATGTAAATGGATCTGACTGGGTGCTTTTACTTTAACTGGCGCAGATGCTGCAAACTTCATGGTAACGGTCAGGAAACACGCCGACCAATTGCAGGGGAGGTAAGCCGTCCCATGTGATGCACTCAGCCAATCAGTGTGTGAGGCTCCCGGCGGTAAACTGCCAGCTGGATCAAACAAAGACGGGATAAAGACGACTGCGCTGGAGAAACTTTGGGCTGGTTTTTCTGTTTTTCTGGGCTTGTTTCTTTCTGAGCGTAGCTGCTGATTGAGCTGGTCCTGCTCCTGTTAACCCCCCTGATTCTCTCACAGCTGTCACAAGATGGGATCTTATGTTAGAAGAGTCCAGACTATAAGAGGGGGGATCTAGGTTTCTGATAGTCTTCACAACGTGTACCTGCACTATAATGAACTCTTTAATCGTCTTCTAAGACGTATATGCGGAGAAATGCCTGCTATCAGTGCTGCTAGTTGGGAAGAAGATTTTATCTTTATTTTTAACCTCTAGACTTAAAAAATGCTCAATAATCCTGAACTTGTTCAGTTTCTAACAAAAACATAATTTTAGCCTCATACTATGACGACCGAGGCGTCTTGAACAACTAATGTCTGGATGTTGAGCTTCTACAGGCTGTTTTATATAAAAATAAACTGGTGGTGCAAAAATGCCATGGAGCACTGCCCAGAAGGCAGAAAAAACTTTTTCCTAAACTTAGCCTTGACTTGTGGCGTTATTATCTACGTCCAGGCAGGCTTCCCATGTTAGGCCTACAAAGACCTTACCACAATTCACGCCCAGACCTACAACTGAGGTCTGGCCCACTTCTGGCCTACTTAACTGAGCCATGATTAGCCCAGATTTGGCCCAAACATGTCTGCTATCTGGGTGGGCCCAGGCTGAGAGCAGGGCACATCTAAACCCACAATTCCTGGAGAAGGCGTGGGGATTTTAGTTGGCTAAACTCTCATCTGAGCTGCTTCTAGTTTCTGACCTTTGTCTATAATAAATCTCTAATTATCCCAAATCTTCACATACAGATTACATTTATTTTCTTGTGCAGATATGACCATGACTACATTATTTCTGTAGTTCAGAAGTGTAAAAATGTTCAGAAAAAATCTGACAAGACAAAGATTTGCATGTGTTGTATTTTATTATTTTGAAGCTATTTCTGACTAGTAAAAAAAAAACAAATGTTCCTGTTTAGAATGGTTAACATTAATGCTTTATTTTTAATTTTTTGATTTTTCAAAGGTCCACTGAAGTCTCCATTCCCGGCCTTGTTGATGCACATCCCTGCAGTTCATATAAACGTTGCTTCAGTCACCGGTTGGTTTGTAATATCTCGAAGAAAATCTTCGACTACGAGTTCTCCATCGCGGTTTGCTTGGGTAGCTGCAGCGGGACAAGATGCCAGTAAAATCAGTTCTGTGCTTCTTGTAATCATATCCTGGGAAGGAAGTGTGTCATGGTCATGGTGGGCGTCACCCGGTTGCCTCGTTTCGTTTTGCCGATCTTGCTGAGGCCGATGTACATGCCAGGGTGGGCAGCTGATTCATAGGCGTTGTAGTTGTTAGCCAGAAGACTCTCCTTGAACTTGCATTCATCGTTATAGTGACCCTGAAGAGAAAAGGGGAAAGAATGTTGGGCAATCACATCAAATATCAGTTTTTCTGAAAAGGTCTTTGTTTTCATTGGTCAGTAGAAAGGCGAAGGCTTGATTTAAGTGAATACAATGAAAATTAAAGTGCTTTGTTAACCCTTGTGGGTAATGATGGACTTTTCTGGCTTTTTGGGTCTTTGATTGGCCCTTATGTACTCAGCCTGTCGTCCAATAATCTGGTAGGGACCCCTCAGCTTTGTCTAATTTGGACGAACATCTAGGCTTCATTTCCTTTCCAAAAGTTTTGAAAAACTGTTTTTATCCATTTGAAGGCCCTTTTAGATGGAAACAAAATTCTTGAGGTCTTTTAGTCTGGTTTTAAAACCTGTCAAAACCTGCACCAGTTTTAATGACATCATACTTGCCAACGACTGAAGACACATTTTTCCTGATGCTTTTAGATTTAACAGCAGCTTTTTACACAGTCGACCATCCATCCATCCATCCATCCATCCATCCATCCATCCATCCATCCTTCAATCCATCCATCATTCATCCATCATCCATCCATCCATCCATCCATCCATCCATCCATCCATCATCCATCCATCCTTCAATCCATCCATCATTCATCCATCATCCATCCATCCATCCATCCATCCATCCATCCATCCATCCATCCATCATCCATCCATCCATCAATCCATCCATCCATCCATCCATCCATCCATCCATCCATCCATCCATCATCCATCCATCCATCCATCCATCCATCCATCCATCATCATCCATCCATCCATCCATCCATCCATCCATCCATCATCCATCCATCCATCCATCCATCCAGCATCCATCCATCCATCCATCATCCATCCATCCTTCAATCCATCCATCCATCCATCCATCCATCCATCCATAATCCATCCATCCATCCATCCATCATCCATCCATCCATCCATCCATCATCCATCCATCCATCCATCCTTCAATCCATCCATCCATCCATCGATCATCCATCCATCCTTCAATCCATCCATCCATCCATCCATCCATCCATCCATCCTTCAATCATCCATCCATTCATCCATCATCCATCCATCCATCCATCCATCCATCCATTCATCCATCCATCCATCATCCATCCATCCTTCAATCCATCCATCCATCCATCCTTCAATCCATCCATCCATCATCCATCCATCCTTCAATCCATCCATCCATCCATCCATCCATCATCCATCCATCCTTCAGTCCATCCATCCATCCATCCATCATCCATCCATCCTTCAATCCATCCATCATCCATCCATCCATCCTTCAATCCATCCATCCATCCATCCATCCATCCATCCTTCAATCCATCCATCCATCATCCATCCATCCTTCAATCCATCCATCCATCCATCCATCCATCCATCCATCCATCCATCCATCCATCATCCATCCATCCTTCAATCCATCCATCCATCCATCATCCATCCATCCATCCATCCATCCATCCATCCATCATCCATCCATCTATCCTTCAATCCATCCATCCATCCATCCTTCAATCCATCCATCCATCCATCCATCCATCCTTCCATCATCCATCCGTCCTTCAATCCATCAATCCATCCATCATCCATCCATCCGTCACCCATCCATCCATCCATCATCCATCCAGCCATCCATCCTTCAATCCATCCATCCATCCATCCATCCATCATCCATCCATCCTTCAAGCCATCCATCCATCCATCCATCCTTCAATCCATCCATCCATCCATCCATCATCCATCCATCCATCTATCCATCATCCATCATCCATCCATCCTTCAATCTATCCATCCATCCATCCTTCAATCCATCCATCCATCATCCATCCATCCATCCATCCATCCATCCATCCATCCATCATCCATCCATCCATCCTTCAATCCATCCATCCATCCATCCATCCATCCATCATCCATCCATCCTTCAATCCATCCATCCATCCATCCTTCCATCATCCATCCATCCTTCAATCCATCCATCCATCCATCCATCCATCCATCCATCCATCCATCCATCCATCCATCATCCATCCTTCAATCCATCCATCCATCCATTCATCCTTCAGTCCATCCATCCATCCATCCATCCATCCATCCTCCATCCATCCTTGCATCATCCATCCATCCTTCAATCAATCCATCCATCCATCCATCCTTCCATCATCCATCCACCCTTCAATCAATCCATCCATCCATTCATCATTATCCTTCAATCCATCCATCTATCCATCCATCCACCCATCCATCATCCATCCATCCTTCAGTCCATCCATCCATCCATCCATCCATCCACCCATCCATCATCCATCCATCCTTCAGTCCATCCATCCATCCATCCATCCATCCATCCATCCATCCATCATTATCCATCCATCCATCCATCCATTCATCCATCCATCCATCCATCCATCCATCCATCCATCCATCCATCCATTTTCTTGCGTTTTTTAGGGATCGGTTCGTGGGAGTGGCTGTCTAAACAGGGAAACCCAAACCTCCCTCTCCCTGGCCAAATTTGCCAGCTCATCCGAGGCGTTCCCAGGCCAGCCAGGAGATGTAGTCCCTCCAGTGTGTTCTGGGTCTCTTCCTGTTGGGATATGCCTGGAAAACCTCCTTCAGGGAGGCGTCAAGCAGGCATCTTGACCAGATGATCCACCTCATCTGGCTCCTCTCAATGTGGGGAAGCAGCAACTCTACTCTGATCTCCTCCTGGATGACCAAGCTTCTCACCCTATCTCTAACCCCTGTCTCTAAACCCCGTCCAAGCCCCGTTGAGCTCAGCAGCTCAGGTAGGAGCAGACAGGAAATCAGACATGGGAGAGGTGTAAAAGCTTCAAAATAAAAGCCCCCTTGCAGATTTGCGCTGCTGACCCATGTAACCGCGTATGGACCCCTCAGCGTTGGTCAACTTTGTAGTTTTAAAGTTCTTTATAAACAAATTTGATTGAATTGACAAACAAAATTAATTATAATTTTCTAAAGCAGGTCTTGAGGAGAGGATTCTTTAGTCTACTAATGACCTGAAAGGGTAGTAAATGAAAGCGACCCACAATGGGGCCTTTGGGACCTGGCCTGTCTAAGGTACCTTTGATAGCGCCTGTCTTAACACTGCTCTCTGCTATTAGCTAGCGCTGACCAGATGCGCTAGCTCTTTCAACAGAGTGAACGACCAGTGCCAATCAGACCAAGTTCACTTTTCCTTTTGCGCCTTTGGGTCATGATTAACCAGCTGGGTTTACTGCTGACAAGGCAGCGTGATTGCAGCACTTGTACGTGACATGGGCCGATGTGCTGCTTGCAGCTTTATGTAAATAATTTTTTTCCTGACATCAAATTGCTTGCAGCTCGCTGTCAAGCCAGCAGCCTGACTGGACACCTTTTCTCTTAAGCTTGATTTATACTCGCGTGGCGTCTGCGTGGAGTCTGCGTACGTCGAAACATCGAATTATCGATGTTACGCTGGTGAGTTTGTTTTTGCACTCGAGTGTTGTTTTGGTGTCGTGCTGCAGTTTCTCCTCCTCACCTGAAGGTGGCAGCAGGGGCGGTATCGGCTGGTAAATTCACCAGGTTGGAGTTCTTTTGATGGTTCTCTTCAGTTCTGCTACGTATTTCATGTTTTAAAACAACAAAGGTGTCCAGTACGGTTCAGTGTCTTTATTAGCTTGTGGAAGAAAACGAAGAAATAATCCGATCAGGTTCTCATCAACTCGGGTGTTGTTTTTAAGAACGGTGGTTACAACACAAATTCAGCGAAAAGATCCAGAAATCTGGAAACTCGTAATCCCAAATGGACCAATGATAAGGGAGTACTTCCTCGTAACCTTCTGCGTAGCAGGGGTGCACGTCAGGTCTGGAAGAGGTTTGCTCGGAGCTACGTAGCGCCTACAGTGGTGACGCGAGTATAAATCCGCCTTTAACCTTCAATTTACTTCAATCCACAGTGAGAATTTGTGACAAATGATAAATTACAGAATAAAGATATAAAATGTTGTAATGCTTTGATAAAACTAAAAGTAATGAACTTGAATGGACTGTGGAAAAGATCTGGGCTGAAACTACAGTTATATTTCAGATCACACACCTTGCTACACATCTTGTTCTTACCGAACCGTAGAGTTTGCCTTTGCCACTCATGGCGATGAAGAGGCCACTTGTCACCCCATACAGAGACACCACTCCTCTCTCCACTGGAGAAATTTCTATAAGACCTGGAGAAACAAAAATCATCAGAGGGTTAAAAAATGAAGTAAATTCTACTCGCCTGTGATCACAGCCTGTGTGTCATGAGACAATTAAAAAACAAGCAAACAAAACAGATCCGGTTCGTCCTGGAGTCGGTAGTCCACGATCCAACGTTTTATTCGTTTATACACGAACAGACTGATTTAAAGAGTTCTACAAATAAATAATTTACTCTCTTCAAACTCAACACGTTGGGTTAAGCGTGAGGTCTCACTAATCGTTATTTTATAGCTTATATAGCACCTTAACATAGAAATGATCTGATGTTTTAAACTACAGTGTGTGAAAAAGTCTTTTATTTTATGTTTGTCACACTTAAATGTTTCAGATCTTAAAACAAACTTAAATATTAGTCAAAGACAACACAAGTAAACACAACGTGCAGTTTTTATTTTTAAGAAGAAATAAAAAAAATCTAAACCTACATGGCCCTGTGAGAAAAAGTGATTGCCCCCTTGTTAAAACATAACTGGTTCATCACACCTGAGTTCAGTTTCTGTAGCCACACCTGTTCTCAATCCAGAAATCACTTAACTGGGACCTGCCTGACAGAGGGAGGTAGACCAAAACATCCTCATAGCTGGACATCACGTCAGGAGCAAAGACATTCAGGAACAAAGAAGAAAGAAAGAGATCCATCAGTCTGGAAAAGGTTCTAAAGGCGTCTCTAAAGCGTTGGGAACCACAGTGAGAGACGTTATCCACAAATGGTGAAAAGGGAGGGAAAGTGTTGACAAGGTTTACTCGCTGCAAGTCTCATCTTTGACTGAGAAACATTTTCCAGCAGGTGTTACTGTCCTCTTCTGTCATTCATAGAAATGATAAAAGGGGCTGTTCGGTGACTCTGGTTTAGGTAACAGGGTTATGGAAAGCTACCTGCAGCTACTTTTGTATTTGGGGTGCTGGTGCAGCGGGGATACTGATTGTGTTACTGAATTCATACTGTTGTATTCACATGAATTCTGAGACAAATGCTTGTGCAACTTTGTGAAGTGTCATAGATTTTTATTTAAAAATAGCATTTTCTCAGTAATGTTTGTGAGTCTGCTCCTCATCTGGTATGCTACCTTTTCAGCTTTGGAGAAGACCCGCATACAAGGCACAGATGTGGCAGGCATGTGTAAATACAGTTTAGTCAGGCTGGTTAGGTTGGGGAACATAGTTCTGCATGTCCTCCAGTATCTGAGCGGGTCTTCTCCTCTGGAGATGAAGGTTCGGCTGGATACCGCTGCACCTGAAGGCTCTTTGGCCTTGACGCTGGATCTAAAATATGTTAACTATCCTTCTTGCCTTGGTCCTGATGTCTGTCAAAGCCTTTGTTTGTTCCAGTGCCTTTATGACAACCAGACTGAGGCTATGCACGAAGCGAGGCACCTTTCTCAGTCACATGGGTGTTGCCATTAACTGCATGTTTGATGCGTTGTCCCTGAGGAGACAATGGACTTTATGCCTCAATCCCCACGCAGTCAACTGTGAGTCCATGGCATCCCTTAAATTCTTGGCTATGTGAGACTGTGTGAAGTGGCCGACACCCAGCAGAACACTTGTTAACTCCATGTCTTCATTTATGTAGTGGCAGGTGACCCCAAAGACGCCATCCATGGCAATAGATGACCACATACTACACATGACTACATAACTTATACTTCAGAAAATATGATCAGAAATAAAACTAAAAATGTAAACGATCAAATAATGATCAGAAAGTATGGTACAGTCCACATGCCTGAAATGGTTCCAGGTCCTTTCAGGTAACGAATGTTGGGGTCCAACAGCAAAACGTAGGTGAGGTGTGTGAATTGCCAAATGTTTCTCTGTGTCTCCAAAAAATCCCAGTGCTTTCTCCTCGATCGTAAATAGATGGTCTTTTGTGAAATAGAAAAGCCGGGTGAAATTAGTTGTTCCAAGACCAGTGGCCCATGGCTACTGGAAAGTCAGTGAGTTCTAAGGTAATGCATCACCCATTTTTCTAAGAAGCTTTTGTGTAAATATGTTAAATTAATTAATTAAATTAATTAATTTATATCCTCTTTACAAACATTTTAGTGAACATTTTAAATTCACAATCAGCTTTTGAACTTTGTTAATGTTTCTTGCTCACAATCAAAGTCCTGTTGTGCACTACAGTGCACGTCTTGTAAAATTTAAACAAAATAAGGTAAAAACAAAATAATCTTTGGAATGTGTTTTTTAGCACCTCAATACTTGATTTATATTAAAAAAAATCTAAATCAAAATACTTTTTTTCTCCCGGGTCTCAGGGGGTTAAAAGATGAGAGGCCTGTAATTCCCATCGTAGGTAAACCTCAACGATGAGAAACAAATGAGAAAAAAATCCAGACATCACATTGTCTGATTTTTAATGAATGAATTGGTAGATTTCTCGGTAAAATAAGTATTTGGTCACCAACAAACAAGCAAGATTTCTGGCTCTCACAGACCTGTAACTTCTTTAAGAGGCTCCTCCGTCCTCCACTCGTTACCTGTATTAATGGCACCTGTTTGCACTTGTTATCAGTGTAAAAGACACCTGTCCACAACCTCAAACAGTCTCCAAACTCCACTATGGCCAAGACCAAAGAGATGTCAAACTACACCAGAAACAACATGTAGACCTGCACCAGGCTGGGAAAACTGAGTCTGCAGTAGGTAGCAGCTCAGTGTGAAGAAATCAGCTGTGGGAGCGATTATTAGAAAATGGAAAACATACAAGACCACTGATAATCTCCCTCCGTCTGGGGCTCCACGCAACATCTCCTAGTTTGTTAGAGAGCATCTAGATGATCCAGAGGAGGATTGGAAGAATGTCATATGGTCAGATGAAACCAAAATAGAACTTTTCGGTAAAATCTCAGCCTGATGTGTTTGGAGGAGAAAGAATGCTGAGTTGCATCCAAAGAATGGCAAACCTACTGTGAAGCATGGGGGTGGTAACATCATGGTTTGGAGCGGATTTTCTGCAAAGGGACCAGGACGACTGATCCATGTAAAGGAAAGAATGAATGGGGCCATGCATTGTGAGATTTTCAGTGAAAACCTCCTTCCATCAGCAAGCACACTGAAGATGAAACGTGGCTGGGTCTTTCAGCATGACAATGATCCCAAACACACCGCCCGGCCAACGAAGGAGTGGCTTCGTAAGAAGCATTTCAAGGTCCTGGAGTGGCCGAGCCAGCCTCCAGACCTCTACCCCATAGAAAATCTTTGGAGCGAGTTGAAAATCCATGTCACATCTCTGCTCTAGAGGCGATCTTCATGGAGGAACGGGCCAAAACACCAGCAACAGTGTGAAAACCTGGTCAAGAACTACAGAAAACGTCTGACCTCTGTCACTGCCAACGAAGGCTATATGACAAAGTACTGAGATGAACTTTTGTTATTGATCAAATACTTATTTCACCGAAGAATTTACCAATTAATTCATTAAAAATCAGACTGTGATTTCCAGGTTTTTTTTTCTCATTTTGTCTCCTATGGTGAAAATTACAGGCCTCCCATCGTTTTAAGTGGGAGAACTTGAACAGTTGGTGGCTGAATAAATACTTTTTTGCCCCATTGTATCAGCAGTTAGGCTAACCCTTTCTGCCTTCTCCACAGCTTTAATGACCCTCTTCATATTTCTTCTCCACTAACACCTTCAAAGCGTGGTGAGTTGCCAGGACATACGTGGGGTTTAGCTTCTGCAAAAAGGCCCTGAAGCTTTTGTCCTCCACCAATCCATCCATTACAACCATGCCCATCAGTGCCTCACCCTGTTCAGCTTTATGCCCTAAAAATAAGATAAATGACAAACTGAACATTAATTACCCATATTTTACAAGTATTTATCTAATAATCTCTAGCATAGTGTATACGTTTACAGGCCTACCTTGATGCTTCGCTGCACCTGAGGAGCAAGAACAGCAGCAGCAACAGGTGTATTCAGCGTTGTTTCCGGGTGTTTGGAGCACAAATGCTGCAGCATCGATGACGTGTTAGCGCTGTACGTTAGCTCCTGAGCACAGAGCAAACATTTGTCTTCTTTTGGGGAAAAAAGAATGCTCCATTGCGTAGGAATGTGTTCTTTTAGGTGCCACTAATCGCAGTGTTATGTGCAAAATGTCTTTTTCCTCTAGAAGCAGACCTGCTGCTATATGAAGAAAATGGAGTAAATTTTGGTTTACAAACACTAAATCAGGGGTGTTCAACCTATGGCTTTGGAGCAGCAAGTGGCCGTCTGGACCTTCCACAATGGCTCTTAACACACGGCTAAACATGCTAAAGAACTAACTCATGTTTTTAAATTTAGATAAAATAACAAATGCAGGTTTTCTAGCAAATTGTTCCTCTTTTTTTTCATGGAATAATTGCATGAATTTCTACAACATAATGACACTAAAAGTACCAGGAATATTTTTTTATCTATCTTTCTAGTCATTAGGTTGGAAACTATGGACTTTTTTCTTTTCTTTAACATAATTTTCCACAAATATCTACATCCCATAAAAGAAAGTCTCTGTCCTCTTTCTGCAAAGGTTTGATGTTTTTCTTTTTTTTTTAAACCTAAAATTAGAAATGAAAACGAGCTTCTTCAAAAATGACAACAAATGACCTATAGTTGATATTTATGAAAATTCTAAGTCGTATTTTTCCAAAGGTCGGGTAACATTTGCAGCTGATGGACAAATCTTATTGATGACATTGTGACCATCTGTGAGAGACACAGCTAGTCATTAATGATTGTGATCAGAACTGTTTTTCCAGGACTTATCTTTAGAGCCCCTGGGAGTGAATACAGTTGTAGAAACACATGAAAGGACTTTATCGCCTTCTTCTGTGGTTGGTCAACATGGACCTCACTCCAGGGGTCCATGGCCAGAGGCCAAGAGGGACCATTGTTCCCAGGTGGTTTCCGGGTGTAGCGTCAGGTCTGTAGATGTAACTATAAACATGTGTGGTATCCACAGAAAGTCCAGAATCTTAGCTACCAGCTCAGTAAAACCATTTCTATCACCAACAAACACAGTTAAGACAACAATATTTAAAATACCAGATACACAAAGTCTGAAAAATACATGTAAACACAGATGATGTTTCCCCATGAACACGAACAAACGGCTCCTCTACCGAAAGCTCACATCTCACAGATTCCACAGCTGGAAGTTTCATCTTAATATGACCAAGATTCACCGAACCAGAGGCAGAAGAAGACCCGATTTATGCTGCATGCTTCTAAAAGTCAGAAAACATGTTTTACCTTTGCTGTCTGTCTTAAATTAAAACCGTATTTATTTAAATAAATAAATAAGTAAATAAAAAGTTTGTCATTGTCTTTTGGGAGCAGTTTCCTGTCTAAAAATCATGATGTTCTGCCATATGCATGGGTTCTGACAGACAAAGAGAAACGTCAGTTCTTCTTCTTCTTTCTTAAGTTCCAGACAGAAAACGTCTCCATGTTCATAAAGCTGTTCTCTCCTGATTACATCAGACGCACCGCTGCAGCAGGGAAGGGAGACACGGACGCCATGTTTCTGTGGTCAAAACCAGTGAGCAAAAAAAGGCCGGGCCTTTGCCAATGGGGCTCGGTTGGGTTCAGCCTGACAGGGTGACATGGGTATCCCCTGCCGTGGGCTCACCGCCTGCAGGAGGGGCCATAGGGGTCGTGTGCAGTGTGAGCTGGGCGGGTGCCAGAGGCGGGGACCCTAGCGGTTTGATCCTCGGCTGCAGAAGCTAGGGACATGGAATGTCACCTCTCTGGCGGGGAAGGAGCCTGAGCTGGTGCGCGAGGTTGAGCAGTTCCGGCTAGATATAGTTGAACTCACCTTGATGCACGGCTTGGGCTCTGGAACCACTGTCCTTGAGAGGGGCTGGACCCTCTTCCATTCTGGAGTTGCTCAGAGGCGCTGAGCAGGTGTGGGCATGTTCATTCCCCCCCAACTTGGTGCCTGTACATTGGGGTTTAACCCCGGTGGATGAGAGGGTAGCCTCCCTCCACCTTCAGGTGGGGGGACGGGTCCTGACTGTTGTTTGTGCTTATGCACCAGCAGTTCAGAGTAACTACCCTTTTTGGAGTCCTTGGAGGGGGTGTTTTGAGAGCACTCCTTCTGGGGACTTCCTTGTTCTGCTGGGGGACTTCAATGCTCACGTGGGCAATGACAGCGAGACCTGGAGGGGCGTAATTGGGAGGAACGGCCCCCCTGATCTGAATCTGAGTGGTGCTTTGTTGTTGGACTTCTGTGCTTGTCATGGACTGTCCATAACGAACACCTTGTTCAGACATAAGAGTGTCCACATGTGCACTTGGCAGCAGGACACTCTAGGCTGCAGTTCAATGATCGACTTTGTAGTCGTATCGTCGGACTTGCGGCCGCATGTTCTAGACACTCGGGTGAAGAGAGGGGCGGAGCTGTCAACTGACCACCACCGGTTGGTGAGTTGGCTCAGATGGTGGGGGAGGATGCCGGTCAGGCCTGGCAGACCCAAACGTGTTGTGAGGGTCTGCTGGGAATGTCTGGCAGAGTGCCCAGTCAGAAAGAGTTTCAACTCCCATATCCAGCAGAGCTTCAACCATGTCCCGGGTGAGGCGGGGGACATTGAGTCCAAGTGAGCTGTGTTCCGTTCCTATTGTCGAGGCGGCCAGCCACAGCTGTGGCCGTAAGGTCGTCTGTGCCTGTCATGGCGGTAACCACCAAACTCGTTGGTGGACACCAGCAGTAAGGGATGCCGTCAAGCTGAAGGAGTCCCATCGGGCCTTTTTGGTCTGTGGGACTCTAGAGGAAGCTGATGGGTATCGGCAGGCTAAGCGGAGCGCAGCTTCGGCGGTCGCTAAGGCAAAAACTCGGGCATGGGAGGAGTTTGGAGGGGCCATGGAGAATGACTTCTGGACGGCTTCGAGGAGATTCTAGTTCACCATCCGGCGGCTCAGGAGGGGAAAGCAGTGCTTCGTCAACACTGTGTACAGTGGGGATGGGGGGCTGCTGACCTCGACTTGGGACGTTGTGAGGCGGTGGAAGGAATACTTCGAAGACCTTCTCAATCCCACCAACACGTCTTCCGATGAGTTGTCTCTCCCATCTCTGGGGCTGAGGTGGTTAAAAAGCTCCCCAGTGGCAAGGCCCTGGGGGTGGATGAGGTCCGCCTAGAGTTCCTTAAGGCTCTGGATGCTGTAGGGCTGTCTAGATTGATAGGCCTCTGCAGCATCGTGTGGACATCGGGGACAGTTCCCCTGAACTGGCAGACTGGGGTGGTGGTCCCCCTCTTCAAAAAGGGGGACAGGAGGGTGTGCTCCAACTACAGGGGGATCACAATCCTCAGTCCCCCTGGTAAGGTCTATTCAGGGGTGCTTGAGGGGAGGGTCCGTCGGATAGTCGAACTTTGGATTGAGGAGGAGCAGTGTGGTTTTCGTCCCGGTCGTGGAACAGTGGACCAGCTCTACACCCTCTTCAGGGTCTTTGAGGGGGCATGGGAGTTCGCTCAACCAGTCTACGTGTGCTTTGTGGACTTGGAGAAGGTGTTCAACTGTGTCCCCCGGGGACTCCTGTTGGGGGTACTCTGGGAGTATGGAGTGCCAGACTCCTTGTACGAGCTGTTCGGTCCCTGTACGACCGGTGCCAGAGCTTGGTCTGCATCGCCGGCAGTAAATCAGAATCATTTCCAGTGCGGGTTGGACTCATGATCTTCAGCTCTCACTGGAGCGATTCGCAGCCGAGTGTGAAGCGGCTGGGATGAGAATCAGCACCTCCAAGTCTGAGACCATGGCTGGAAAAGGGTGGTGTGCTTTCTCCGGGTCTGCAATAGGGTCCTGCCCCAAGTGGAGGAGTTCACGTATCTCTGGGTCTTGTTCAGGAGTGAGGGAAGGATGGTGCGGGAGATGGACGGGTGGATCGGTGCGTCGTCTGCAGTGATGCAGACTCTGCATCGGTCTGTCATGGTCAAGAAGGAGCTGAGCCAAAAGGCAAAGCTCTTGATTTACCGGTCGATCTATGTTCCTACCCTCACCTATGGTCACGAGCTGTGGGTAGTGACCGAAAGAACAAGATTGCAAATACAAGCGGCCGAAATGAGTTTTCTCCGCAGGGTGGCCGGGCTCTCCCTTAGAGATAGGGTGAGAAGCTCGGTGATCCGGGAGGGGATCAGAGTAGAGCAGCTGCTCCTCCACATCGAGAGGAGCCAGATGAGGTGGCTTGGGCATCTGGTTAGGATGCCTCCTGGACGCCTCCCTGGTGAGGTGTTCCGGGCACGTCCCACCGGAAAGAGGCCCCGGGGCAGACCCAGGACACGGTGGATGGACTACATCTCACGGCTGACCTGGGAACCGCGACCCGACTTTGGATAAGCGGAAGAAGTTGGATGGATGGACATATAGTAAACCTGATTTCACCTCAGTTTCCAAAAGTCTCCACTAACACCAGAAAAAGTCTCTAGATGTGTTGGTAGTCGCTTCTTTGAAATAGAGTCACTAGATGGACCTGAAAACTTGCTAATTATAGTGCTAACGTAGCTAAGATAGCATCACTGACTTAGCCAAGCTCTGACGTGTGTCTCAATTTAATCTGTGTACCAATTAAATTGTATATAAGTATATTTTCACAACTATGACGGCTGTACAGGAAAACTAAAAAAAATGGAATATTGCGCAAAACTTAATTTATTTCAGTAATTTAACTTTAAAAGGTAAATGAATATATTACATGCAAGGATTTCAAGCATTTATTCATTATAATTTTTATGATTATGCTTACAGTAAAAATCTAAATCTTAGAAAATTAGAATAGTGTGAAAAGGTTCATTGTTAATAAAACTCAATCTTTGACATTTAATTTCATCCCCTCATCAGCTTTAAAAAACAAATACAATTTTAATTGGGACTCCTCAGTCATTAAGTACTTAGGAGTAAATCTAACAAAAGATAATAATCAGCTGTATTCTGAAAATTATGTAAACGTTAGCAAAGTAATAAAAGAGGACCTTGATAGATGGGCTCATTTACCCCTGGACATTGGGAGTAGAGTTAGGGTGATAAAAACAAACGTCTTACCCAGACTCCTTTATTTATTCCAGTCTTTACCGATTTATATATCTGACACTCAGTTTAGTGAATGGGACAAAGTAATCTCCCGGTTTATTTGGAGTGGTAAGACCCCAAGGGTGAGATATAAAACACTGCAATTACCTAAATTAAAAGGAGGGATGGGCCTACCACGCCTAAAAGATTATTATCTAGCAGCACAGATCAGACCTCTTATGCTTTGGTGCAACCAAGAAATTTGGACAAAATGGAAAGTTCTGGAGTCGTCTTTATTGGAAAGACCCTTGCAGAGTTTGCTGGGATGTCCACAGGCGGCCAAATACTGTGATATTGAGAGCCAACTGGTTAATTTTTCTATTGATATCTGGTTTAGAACAGTAAGGCAACTTAAAATTCAGAGAGAAATCCTGATTTTGACTTGGCCAGTATATGACCCAGTTTTTAAACTGGCTATAGCTTCCGGAGGTGCGGTCCGGTGGGAAAGACAGGGAATTACAGCATTGTGTTTAATGGTAGAAGATCAGGATTTCATAGACTTCAAGACAATGTCAGAAAGATTTGGTCTGATTAGACAAGATTTTTATAGATATCTTCAACTTAGACATTACTTTGATAAAAACATGAAAGGGCATATCCCAAAAAACTTATCAGGTATCACACAAATGTTTATCAGTGCCTACAATAAAAAATTATCTAGAAAAATTATAGGTCAACTATATAGGCATATAATTGATCTCAGGGGCCACTCAACTACTTACATAAAGGTAAAATGGGAAGAGGAGCTGGGATTAGCAATCTCTCCAGAGCAATGGATAAATATAATTAACACACAGATTACAACTACTGTTTCACAGACCTGGAGAGACTTCTCATGGAAAAACTTTGCAAGATTTTTTTTAACCCCAAAACAAATTAGTAAACAAACTGGAGCCCAACTTCAATGTTGGAGGGGATGTGGACACTCCCCAGCAGATCATTCACATATATTTTGGAATTGCCCTGTTATTAAGTCCTTTTGGGAGGATGTCCATACCATCATTGCAGACGTTCTGGGTTACAGTATTGACTTCACATGTATTTCACTTTACTTGGGGTATATTGACCCTAGCCTACCCAAGAACGATAGATACCTCCTTAAGATTTTTATGGTAACAAGTAAAAAGACCATAACAAGACAGTGGCTTAGTAAGGATCCCCCCACTATTAGCCAATGGATAACTATAATCAGGTATATACAAAGTATGGAATGTATGACTCTGAGCCTGAGGCTCCAGAAGGATAAATGTGATGTTCTTTGGGAAAAGTGGAATTCTTACTTGGCAAAGGGAGTTGACAACATATACTCAATTTGAATGATCAGGAATTATTGTGAATATTTATATTCAGGTTTATAATCCCCTGCCCCTCCCCTAGCTATTTATTTATTTACTATTTGTTTTTTGTTTTTTTTTTTGTTTTTTTTTTTTTCTTTTTTTTTTACTTGTGTGCTTTTGTTGTTTTTTTGTTCTGTCTGTTTTATTTTGATAAGTTTGTTTTTATTTTGGATAAACGGTACGATGCCAGGAAAATCTTGTATTTCCGTAACATGTTATTTACTGCTCTGTTTATAAATTCCTGGAAACATAAAAATAAAGTGTTAAAAAAGAAAAGGTTCATTGTTGTAGCCTCTGAGTAAAGTAATCCTAGGAATGAGTAAAGTAATCCAGGGAATGAGTAAAGCTCCAGAGCTTCTGTCCCACAGTGATGAGACAGACGTCTCTGGAACCAGCAGAGTCTCTGCTGTCATGTGACTCCTTGTTTGTGTTGATAAATTAGCAGAAGCTCTGAAGTGGAAAGAGATGCTCTCATGGTTTTCTACATTCACATACAACTGCTTAGGACAGGGGTGTCCAAAGTCGGTCCTCGAGGGCCGCTGTCCTGCAGATTTTCAATGTTTCCTGCTTCAACACACCTGACTCAAATTAAATGGATCCAACAGCCAATTAAGTTTTGCACAATGACTCATTAATTTAGTCAGGTGGTTTTGGAGCAGGGACACATTGAAAACCTGCAGGATTGTGGCCCTCGAGGACCGGAGCTGGGCACCCCTGTCCTAAGCAGTTGTATGTGAATGTAGAAAACCATGAGAGCATCTCTTTCCACTTCAGAGCTTCTGCTAATTTATCAACACAAACAAGGAGTCACATGACAGCAGAGACTCTGCTGGTTCCAGAGACGTCTGGAGTCTTTTAGCTGAGTTTCTCCCATCATGTTGCTATGCTACATGTTAGCATTGCTGCTTCCTGCTGTCTGCAAACACCTTATGTTCTGTAGGATCTCATGCTGACGTAAACAGGACTATTTTACATTTTTTACCCACATGAAATAAGAACAATTAATCACAGAAACCCAAAGAAAATGTTTCCTACACTAGCCAGTGATGACTAGTTCCACAGATGGATCACTGAATGTCAGTTACTTACTGTATTTGTTCTCATTATGTACTCCTGATATCTTCCCGTTAGGTAGGACCTGGATGTGGAAGCCAATTCCTACATTACAGTAAAGCTTTCTTAGTCTCTTTATCCCCAGCAGGTATTCTCCGTCTCTTACTTCCCGTTTCCTCCAGGAGTTGCTGCTGGTCTGCACCACTGATCTGGCGCTGTGTGAGGTTTGCCTCGTACTGATGGTGAGAGGAAGCGTTGCAAAAGAGCTCCACAGGAGGACTCCATACAGGACCACAGGAAGCTTCGACCTCAACAGCGCCATCATCTGGTTACCAGTTCTGACAATCATAGAGGTGTACAAGTTTGTGTATTTCTAAGCCAAATTTAGAGTTAACTAAGAAATGTTTCCAGATTCAGTCTCACCTTGGAGATAATGCCTCCACTTCTGCAACCTTAAAAGCTGGTTGTGGAGCTACAGAATGCATGATCAAACATCTCTAAACACCTAATCCATTTAGAGTCCAGTTCTTCAAGGATTTGTCTGTTTCCTCATTTTTCTGCCTCTTCAGGTGAATGCAGAAGAAAAACATCATACTTATAAGTGCTGCGTATGACATCATTCACCACCTGCTGTGGTGCCTGTGAGTCACCTGTGCAGTGGACGCACACTGACTGAGAAATGTAGAAAATACATAGTGACAGAAAACCAGAGGGACACGCAAGCACACAGAAACAGTAAATAGGTTAATCTGATGGTGGGACAGGACCATGAACCCCCTCAGCAAATAAAGAAGGTGAGGCTGACGTCAGTCATTGGTTAGTTTTGATGTCGTACTCTATCCTGGCTTCCCCTGAGCCTGTTTGCATGAACACACCCCGAATTCTAACTTCAGGACAGTGTTTCTCTTTTCAGGCTGCAGGATGAGCTTTAAAAATCATCTCAGTCCATTTCTGGTCCTCATAGACAAATATTACGTGTTTACCTCCTGCGCTGTTAGTACAGTCACTTATGATATCAAAAACTTGTATTTACACGATGGCGACAGGAAGACAAAGCAAGACAATATGCTTTTACATTCCTCATGAAAACATAACGAAAATATACAAACAACTTCTCAATGTTATACTACTGACATGTGCTAGTTAAAGTTTTTATTTCATTTTAAATGGTTATGTTTCCTGCATTAATCTCACATTAAGTAAATCCAACCTAAGTTATAATATATGATAATAATATTCACATTAATTATAACATTTGGTCCTTCCTGTCTACATTCTCTATAAATTTCATAGAAAAGTTCTCTGGATGGATTTAATTTCACATAAAAAACAGTTAATTTTATATATTAGTAGAATATTTAAAGTAGATGTATTATGCTCCTTTCAGGCTAATTTATTTTAATATGTGAGTCAACAAGGGCAGGAATTAATCCAGCATTTTTTCACAAACCCCTTTATTTATATCGATCCACTGTGAAGGCTCTCAGATCAGCCTCTGCCACAAACAAGCAGAACAAGACGCTTCCACCCTAAGCCCCGCCTCCCATTGATGTGCGCTGCCTCTGACTGGTCAACTGCGGGGAGTAGTTATCGGGAGCGTGCAGTGTTTTCATCATAGAAACACCGGCAGAACTCGGAAACAAACTGAATTAATATAAAAACTCAGTAAAAATGTCAACACAAAACAGCCGTACATGTTCGAGCCCGATTCAGACCCCGAAAATGAGAGTGAAAAACTTAGCAACCTAAAGCAACTCAGTGACCTGCAGCTACTCAGCAACCCACAGTGACTCAGCAACCTAAAGCAACTCAGCAACCCACAGCTACTCAGCAACCCGCAGTGACTCAGCAACCCACAGCTACTCAGCAACCCGCAGCTACTCAGCAACCCACAGCTACTCAGCAACCCACAGTGACTCAGCAACCCACAGTGACTCAGCAACCTAAAGCAACTCAGCAACCCGCAGCTACTCAGCAACCCGCAGCTACTCAGCAACCCACAGTGACTCAGCAACCTAAAGCAACTCAGCAACCCGCAGCTACTCAGCAACCCGCAGCTACTCAGCAACCCGCAGCTACTCAGCAACCCACAGTGACTCAGCAACCTAAAGCTACTCAGCAACCCGCAGCTACTCAGCAACCCACAGTGACTCAGCAACCTAAAGCTACTCAGCAACCCGCAGCTACTCAGCAACCCACAGCTACTCAGCAACCCACAGTGACTCAGCAACCCACAGTGACTCAGCAACCTAAAGCAACTCAGCAACCCGCAGCTACTCAGTAACCCACAGTGACTCAGCAACCTAAAGCAACTCAGCAACCCGCAGCTACTCAGCAACCCACAGTGACTCAGCAACCTAAAGCAACTCAGCAACCCGCAGCTACTCAGCAACCCACAGTGACTCAGCAACCTAAAGCAACTCAGCAACCCGCAGCTACTCAGCAACCCGCAGCTACTCAGCAACCCACAGTGACTCAGCAACCTAAAGCTACTCAGCAACCCGCAGCTACTCAGCAACCCACAGTGACTCAGCAACCTAAAGCTACTCAGCAACCCGCAGCTACTCAGCAACCCGCAGCTACTCAGCAACCCACAGTGACTCAGCAACCTAAAGCTACTCAGCAACCCGCAGCTACTCAGCAACCCGCAGCTACTCAGCAACCCACAGTGACTCAGCAACCTAAAGCTACTCAGTAACCCGCAGCTACTCAGCAACCCACAGTGACTCAGCAACCTAAAGCAACTCAGCAACCCACAGCTACTCAGCAACCCACAGTGACTCAGCAACCTAAAGCAACTCAGCAAGCCGCAGCTACTCAGTAACCCGCAGCTACTCAGCAACCCGCAGCTACTCAGCAACCCACAGTGACTCAGCAACCTAAAGCAACTCAGTAACCCGCAGCTACTCAGCAACCCGCAGCTACTCAGCAACCCACAGTGACTCAGCAACCTAAAGCAACTCAGCAACCCGCAGCTACTCAGCAACCCACAGTGACTCAGCAACCTAAAGCAACTCAGTAACCCGCAGCTACTCAGCAACCCACAGTGACTCAGCAACCTAAAGCAACTCAGCAACCCACAGCTACTCAGCAACCCACAGTGACTCAGCAACCTGAAGCAACTCAGCAACCCACAGCTACTCAGCAACCCACAGTGACTCAGCAACCTAAAGCAACTCAGTAACCCGCAGCTACTCAGCAACCCGCAGCTACTCAGCAACCCGCAGCTACTCAGCAACCCGCAGCTACTCAGCAACCTGAAGCAACTCAGTAACCCGCAGCTACTCAGCAACCCACAGTGACTCAGCAACCTAAAGCAACTCAGTAACCCGCAGCTACTCAGCAACCCACAGTGACTCAGCAACCTAAAGCAACTCAGCAACCCACAGCTACTCAGCAACCCACAGTGACTCAGCAACCTGAAGCAACTCAGCAACCCACAGTGACTCAGCAACCGGAAGCGACTCAGCAACCTGAAGTGACTCAGCAACCCACAGTGACTCAGCAACCTGAAGCAACTCAGCAACTGCACTTTTGTTGCAGTTGACATAACATAAGACACACCTTACTGGCCGCACGAAAACAAAACAAGTAGACATAGAACTTGTCAAATCAAATCAAATCAAAATTGATTTGCTGATTTGATTTGATTTTCACTTCGTAGTCAAATATAATATTTTCTTTATTTTTAGTTCAGTTTTTTTTAAGTGTATTTTGTTTTTTAATTGTGAGTCTTTAACATGTCACAACACTTAACTTTTTAAATATTTCCTCCAAACTCTTCATTAACAGACGTTACTGTGACGGTAAACCAGCAGGATCCTCCAGCAGCAGCTTTTACGTTTCATTTCCAGCCTGGTCATGAAACAGAGCTGAACGTCATCTGAATGCAGCTGCTGCTGCTGCGAGAAGACCAAGCCTCGTATGAGAGGGTCTGACCAGCACCGCTCCTCGTTGGGAAGATAAACTCCCTTCATTCACCTCCGTCTCCAAAAGTCTCCAATAACACCAGAAAAACTCGATAGAGGGTCTGAAAACTCGCTAAATACAACCACAAAGTCGCTAAGTTGGCAACACTGAGGAATAATAAATTCCTCCAAGACCCGCCTCTTTCCACACATTAGCCAATCACAGAGCTTGTTCGTCACCGCTCACACACACATTGGCTGTCGTCTTCTTCGTTGGTCTTCGTCTCCTTTTCTCGTATTGAAGTTAGTTTGAGTCGACAAACCAGCAGCTACTTTGGACGTTACCGTGAACTACTGGGCTGAAGAGGGAGCAGAAGTTTGTTAGAGACTAAATAAATTCAGTTATAACTCCTACAAGAAAAAGACCGGTAGATGTTTCATCACCGTTGTAGAGTAGATGAAAAATTCACTCGCATTTCTCACGTTTTAGTAGCAAAATGCGACCGTTTGGTTGCAGTCTGGAGCCCTGCCCACAGCAATTGAGCAACCCACAGTGGCTCGACAACCTGCAGCAACTCAGCAACCTATTCTATTCTATTCTATTCTATTCTATTCTATTCTATTCTATTCTATTCTACAGTCATTTAGCAGACGCTTTTATCCAAAGCGACTTACATTTGAGAGGAAGAACAACACAAGCAAGGATTCAAACAAGATGGACGTCATAATTAAGTGGTCGTCAGACTGCTGGAGTCCAGGTGGACCAGGTGGACCAGGTGGACCAGGTGGACCACGTGGACCAGGTGGACCAGGTGCTGTCATGTAGTGCTAGAGGCAGTGTATAACTTTTTTTTTTTTGTTTTTTGTAAGTCATTTTGTTTAAATACAAGATCACGAATGCATCAAACAATATAAACTCGGGCATAAGTGCACACAACACTGCAGTAACTCAGCAACCCACAGCAACTCGGTAATCGTAGGCAACTCTGCAACCTGTAGCAAGGAATGCAGCAGGACGTATCTGTTTGGTGAACACTCTACATACCAGCTATAGTCAGATAAAACGTTTGTCATCCTTCACTCGCCTTGTATATCTGTACCTGCCCCTGTTAATATGTGTACATGTGGCAAATGTACCACGATGCCAACAGAGGTGGAAAATGTCTGCTGCCAAGAAATAGATAAGCTAAAGATGCTATTTGCTAACACTTTCATTTTTCGTTACACTATAGTTAGCTGCATTTCCAGCTACTCCATGTACATCTGTTGTTCCATGTGGCTAATATGGCTGGTGTTTTTAGCCTGGTTGCTACGTTTGTACCATTTCCATCTACAGTGCTGATCGCTAACTTTCTGGTCATCGTTACAGGTGTGTTACCTGCTGGTAGCGATCAGGTAAAGTAAGTGTGGGTTAATTCTTTTAGTTGGACCGTTGCTCAAACTAACTATCAAAACAAAACTGACACTTATTTTTTTACTTACAGCTTGTGGCTCAGGATCGAAAACATGGTCCTTGATTGTAGGGACAGACCCTCCATTCATAAAGCCTGGTAACAGATCCCTGGTTGTACCAGCCCTTAAGGCGGATTCATACTGGCGTGGCGTCTGCATTGCTTTCGCACTCGAGCGTCGGGGGAACACATCATTTTGGTGTCGTGTTTCTTCTCCTAACCTGAAGGTGGCAGCAGGGGCGGTATCGGCCGGTAAACTCACCAGGTCGGAGTTTTGATAGTTCACTTCGGTTCCACTATGTATTTCCTGTTTTAAAACAATGGCGTCCAGTACGGTTGAATTGAAAAACAAAATTAATTATAATTTTCTAAAGCAGGTCTTGAGGAGAGGATTCTTTAGTCTACTAATGACCTGAAAGGGTAGTAAATGAAAGCGACCCACAATGGGGCCTTTGGGACCTGGCCTGTCTAAGGTACCTTTGATAGCGCCTGTCTTAACACTGCTCTCTGCTATTAGCTAGCGCTGACCAGATGCGCTAGCTCTTTCAACAGAGTGAACGACCAGTGCCAATCAGACCAAGTTCACTTTTCCTTTTGCGCCTTTGGGTCATGATTAACCAGCTGGGTTTACTGCTGACAAGGCAGCGTGATTGCAGCACTTGTACGTGACATGGGCCGATGTGCTGCTTGCAGCTTTATGTAAATAATTTTTTTCCTGACATCAAATTGCTTGAAGCGCGCTGTCAAGCCAGCAGCCTGACTGGACACCTTTTCTCTTAAGCTTGATTTATACTCGCGTGGCGTCTGCGTGGAGTCTGCGTACGTCAAAACATCGAATTATCGATGTTACGCTGGTGAGTTTGTTTTTGCACTCGAGTGTTGTTTTGGTGTCGTGCTGCAGTTTCTCCTCCTCACCTGAAGGTGGCAGCAGGGGCGGTATCGGCTGGTAAATTCACCAGGTTGGAGTTCTTTTGATGGTTCTCTTCAGTTCTGCTACGTATTTCATGTTTTAAAACAACAAAGGCGTCCAGTACGGTTCAGTGTCTTTATTAGCTTGTGGAAGAAAATGAAGAAATAATCCGATCAGCTTCTCATCAACTCGGGTGTTGTTTTTAAGAATGGTGGTTACAACACAAATTCAGCGAAAAGATCCAGAAATCTGGAAGATCGTAATCCCAAATGGACCAATGATAAGGGAGTACTTCCTCGTAACCTTCTGCGGCTTTCCTCTCAGCTGAGGAAGCGTTTCTTATGTCACATGTTGACACTGAAAACGTCACTGTGTTTTCTGACTTACACTGAGCAGTGAAGGTGGGTGAGACTTTCTTCTCATGAACGTACACAATCTGGAGAAGATGACCAATAACTGAGCCCCCCCGAAATATCAAAGTAGAAAAAACCTTCTATTGTTTTCAGCGCCATGGAAACTGAATTTAGAGACACTGTAAAACTCAAACATGCGTATATGTGATAAAAAACTTGTCTGATGAGTTTTCTATGATTTTATGGCTCTGTGGCAGATGGAAGCAGAGGGTTAAGGGGGTAACAGTGATGTAGGTTATTAGCTAAGTTCACCATCAGGAGGTGGTCTCATGAAACAGTTTGGATTAGTTCAGTTAGAGCCTCAGAGTTTTTCTAGTCTACAAGACGGAACACTGATAGTGTGATATGAATAAGAGTGTTGGTAGAAAAAGTGATTTTAATGGGATGTCGTCCTGTTTCCTTCTCATGCTGGCGGACAGCACACAGATCATTCAAACATAAAAACACTGCAAGCAATAATGTGATTCATACCAAGAAATGTCGTTCTGTTCTGCACATAGTACATCATATTGATGTCATGTGACATGTGGTGCGTCATTGTAAGGGTCACACAAAGAAAGCCGGAGAGGCAATCCGAGATCATCTGTACACAAATGTAAAGGCCCAGTTTCCCCACCGAGTAAACAAACAAAACAACAATCATGTAAGCTGTGATTCATTTGCAAGTTGCAAACAGTTTGTTTATGTTGACTGTATGTAGGTTAAGACCTGATGACTAATTCAGTTTTATGCCGTCTATGCTAGTTAAACCAGGATGAAATGTGTGGGAGGACGGGTAACATACAGGTAGCAGTGGCTCAGGCAGGCAGTGGGAGCTCAGGTAAACAGTCAGTGGATGGCCGGCCATCATGGGGGGTCGCTGGCGAGCTTTCTGCTGGCAGTGCTGCCGTCAACAGCCCGGCTTCAGGCCAGAAAGGCTGCAAGAGGCACTGAGAGAGGTAAAGAAAGACGATGACTGGATGGAGGATGACAGAAGACAGAAGATGAACGACAGATGTGCTCGTTCCAGGAGAGGAGCGATTTCTGAGGTGAAGGGTCATGAACACCCCGTCCACACTGGGATGAGTTCAGGGGATTTTCTTATGGTTCCTTATTGTATAAATATATTGTATTCATACTTGTTTCCAGTACTGGTGGGAAGTTCAGCTCAGTAAAGTTATTATACAGAAGATGATGATTAAAAGATTATAATTTCCTGTTATTGATCTTTGTTTTTGTTCCATGCTGCAACTTCAATTATTCAAGAAAGGAGTCCGTTTATTTCAGTATTTTCTGCTGAGCTAAAGTTTTAATCTAAAGCTTTTCAAGACTTTTTTTTAACTGTGTAATGAGCTAACAGCAGATGAAAATGTCCAGAGTGATGCATGTGGACCTACGTTTCACTCAGTGTGGAAAGATAACTCACAAGAGCTTGTAGTTTCAAAAATAAACAGAAGAAGAAACAGTTTGTCCTGTCTTGACGCATGTAGGACACCATGAGGGGTCCGATCAGCTGGAGGGGATCACATGAACAGGAGGGTTAGAGTTACAGAGATACAGGTTGCACCAAAGGGGTGTAAAAATCCACACTGCCTCACAACCACAGACAATAAACAATCTGGATTTCTGGATTTACCCCCAACCAGTCAGAGGCTGGCTGACCCTGCCAGTGTGGGAGCAGAGTCGGGATCTAACGCATACCAGCTCATGTGTTCATCCCTGTAAACACCTAGAAGCAACACGGATGAGTCACCGAGACGCGCTCGCTGTTAGACGTCAACCTGTTGCAGGATTTTATGTTCAAGATGCAAGAAAACGTCACTGTTTAGCTGCAGGGAGCTGAAAGAGGCTTTTTTATTGACTGAAGTTTATTTGAACATAATGACAAATAATAAATAAAAAATAAAAATACATCACCAAAAAAAAAGAAAATACAAAAAGTTTAAAAGGAGTGGGTGGAAGCAAAAGCTTATATCATCCACCCTGCTTCTATCATGTTCTCACCACCACCAGCCACCACAAACCACCAGCAGCCACCACCAGCAGCCACCACAAACCACCAGCAGCCACCAGCAGCCACCACCAACCACCAGCAGCCACCACCAACCACCAGCAGCCACCAGCAGCCACAGCCACCACCAGCAGCCACCAGCAGCCACCACCAACCACCAGCAGCCACCAGCAGCCACCACAAACCACCAGCAGCCACCACAAACCACCACCAGCCACCACCAGCCACCAGCAGCCACCACCAGCCACCACCAACCACCACCAACCACCAGCAGCCACCACAAACCACCACCAGTCACCAGCAGCCACCACCAACCACCACCAGCCACCAGCAGCAACCACCAGCCACCACAAACCACCAGCAGCCACCACCAACCACCACCAACCACCACCAGCCACCACAAACCACCACCAGCCACCACAAACCACCACCAACCGCCACCAGCCACCAGCAGCCACCACCAACCACCAGCAGCCACCACAAACCACCAGCAGCCACAAGCAGCCACCACTAACCACCACCAACCACCAGCAGCCACCAGCAGCCACAGCCACCACCAGCCACCACCAACCACCACCAGCCTGCTGGCTGTAAACATAACCTGTGTGTTGCTTTTTACAAGCATTTTGTAGTCCTTTGGTTAGCCATGGGAAATTTTTATATCTCTACCTTTTATTAGTGTATATAAGTGAGCAATTTCTATCATATAATGATTTAAATATATAAATAAATTTATTGCATGCCACGTCTACTTCCGTTTTCCTAAAAACATCATCCCAATCCTGCAGTATCAAGTCATCTTTTAGTGCATCGATAACGTCTTCAGCACGAAATTGCTTTTCGATGCTTGTTTTACTGCTTTTTTCTTTTCTTACACTCGTTAATTCCATAATGAATGTTGAAAAAACGAACACAGGAAAGTGGTGACTGGCGTCACTCACCAGTTTACTACTCACCAGTTTACCACTCACCAGCTTACTACTCACCAGTTTACCACTCACCAGTTTACTACTCACCAGCTCACTACTCACCAGTTTACTGCTCACCAGTTTACCACTCACCAGCTTACTACTCACCAGTTTACCACTCACCAGCTCACTACTCACCAGCTCACTACTCACCAGTTTACTGCTCACCAGTTTACCACTCACCAGCTCACTACTCACCAGCTCACTACTCACCAGTTGACCACTCACCAGTTGACCACTCACCATACTGTGTTCGATCACGTTTGTCATCCATCAGTGTTGCACAATGAGCTGTTATTCTTGTGATTTTGGGGAACAGAGTTAAACTGCATCCGAATGTGCTCCCTACTCCCTACATAGTGGCCTATACAGGGGTCACACCATTTTTTCGGAGTGCCCAAATGTCCAGAGAAAAACAATAGAGCACTCAATATTACCCACAATGCATTTTGAAAAGTAGTGAGCATCGATGGTCACTAGACGGGTCAATATAGACCACAATGCATTGCTAGCAGAAGCTCAACATGGAGCAAGGAGGCGAAAAAATTGAGCTGCGCGAAATTACCAATAAACAAACAAAGAATAAAATACAACATAAGGAATAAAAATAAAAATACTGACACACAACTTTGGATTGGATTTGTAATGACATCTTGATGCGGGTTGTGGTTGCCATGGTGACGGCGGTAGTCACGTGGTTTGCGGCGAGGAAAGGATAGGCAGCTTCATGTCCAAATCGCCAAGAGAATGAGTCACTATGTAGTGAAGGAGGGGTTGGGGAGCAGGGGGACATTCAGACACAGCCATTGTTTTTTTTTGTTTTTCATTACAATCCTCATCATGGATGAAGGCCATCTGACTGAGACGCTGGTCAGAAGATGTATTAACAGAAGTACACCAACACCAGAAAAGAAACAAAAGAAATCTACCCATGAGCTGCACTAATATCTAAATTTGTCCAATTCCTCCATGTCTCTTATCATTATTGTTTTTGCTTCTTCTGGAGTTCCAACACTTTCCCGTTCCTCGTCCATGTCGACTGTATTTTCCTGCTTTCTAAGGACCTGGCTTGTCTTGCTGTTTCTTCTTGGACGAGTGTTCATTTCTGTCCACCGCAGTTCCTCAG
Organism: Melanotaenia boesemani; assembly: GCF_017639745.1. NCBI lineage: Eukaryota > Metazoa > Chordata > Actinopteri > Atheriniformes > Melanotaeniidae > Melanotaenia > Melanotaenia boesemani. The sequence goes on along the minus strand of NC_055688.1, from coordinate 37,973,712 downwards.
TTTTTTAGTTTGTCGCCGCAGATCTAATTTAGGTTTTCTGCTAATAAACCTTATAATAACCCCTGGTTTTGTTCCTTTGTCTTTTCTTGGCAATGTATGGAAGCTGAAATAGATTTTGAGTCAATAACAATGTTTCAGAATAAAATAAACTTAATATCTGCTGCTCAAGGGTGTCTGCTTCTCCCGGAGTGCCATCCTCACCGCCCTGATCACCAGCTTCAGCCCTCACACCTGCATCGGAACGATAGCCGGTGTTCATCCATTCTGGTGCATTGTTCCAGGTCATCCACACGTCTTTCCTAATACTTCATTGTCTTGTCTTTCTCTATATTTGTAGCCTTTAATTTATGCACTTCTTCCATTAGGCCAGTAAGTTCGGGTTGTTGTTTCACTATTTTAGTTAATTCCTCAGACATAAAGTTCGGTGAGAGCTTGATCTCCTCCAGCTCTTCACCGTTTGCCTGATTCTTCTTAGGAGGCACAGTGGCAAAAAACACAAACAAAACCAAAAAACACTGAGTCTCACCGTGTAGTTATCAGGATCCAAGCTAGCCCGATGAGCCGCTAGCTGGTGATGTGGCCAGTTCGCTGGTCTCTGGGCTTGAGCCACAGATCTCCTGGAGGGGATAGGTGTAAGTAGGTCGCTCCGAGACCCGGTTACCCTGATGGATTGGAGAGGCCGCACCGCGCCACCGATCTCCCGGCGGACTGGGGAGGATCAGGTGGAATATAAAGGAACTGAAAATAGATCAGAGTGACTTTAAACTTTGTATTTTCGTTTTTCTGCTTATTTTTTGCTGTAATAAACTGTTCATATAAATAATCAGATAAAAGGTGGATGAGTCCTTGGTGGAATAAATTTTATTAAGTCTAATAAATCTTGTAAAAGGAACTCTGATCTGAATGAAACACCTACATGACATTAAAAAGACTTTTTACAAATTTTAAACAAATTGTTTCAATCACACACAGCCATTGTTGTTCTCTTTGCACTGCATTATGGGTAATGATATATGAGGGTTGCTATGGTCTCAGCCCATTAATGAAGGACATTGGCTAAATCATGAAGATGAAGATCAGATGGATGAAGGTGAAGGTCAAATGGATGAAGATGAAGATCAGATGGATGAAGGTGAAGGTCAAATGGATGAAGATGACGATCAGATGGATGAAGATGAGGATCAGGTGGATGAAGATGACGATCAGATGGATGAAGATGACGATCAGATGGATGGAGATGACGATCAGATGGATGAAGATGACGATCAGATGGATGAAGGTGAGGATCAGATGGATGAAGATGACGATCAGATGGATGAAGATGACGATCAGATGGATGAAGGTGAGGATCAGATGGATGAAGAAGACGATCAGATGGATGAAGGTGAAGATCAGATGGGTGAAGATGACAATCAGATGGATGAAGATGAGGATCAGATGGATGAAGATGAGGATCAGATGGATGAAGATGAAGATCAGATGGGTGAAGATGACGATCAGATGGATGAAGATGACGATCAGATGGATGAAGATGACGATCAGATGGATGAAGATGAGGATCAGATGGATGAAGATGACGATCAGATGGATGAAGATGACGATCAGATGGATGAAGGTGAGGATCAGATGGATGAAGATGACGATCAGATGGATGAAGGTGAAGATCAGATGGATGAAGATGAGGATCAGATGGATGAAGATGAAGATCAGATGGGTGAAGATGACGATCAGATGGATGAAGGTGAAGATCAGATGGGTGAAGATGACGATCAGATGGATGAAGATGACGATCAGATGGATGAAGATGACGATCAGATGGATGAAGGTGAGGATCAGATGGATGAAGGTGAGGATCAGATGGATGAAGATGAGGATCAGATGGATGAAGATGAGGATCAGATGGATGAAGATGAATATTAGATGGATGAAGATGAGGATCAGCTGGATGAAGGTGAAGATCAGATGGGTGAAGATGACGATCAGATGGATGAAGATGACGATCAGATGGATGAAGATGACGATCAGATGGATGAAGGTGAGGATCAGATGGATGAAGGTGAGGATCAGATGGATGAAGATGAAGATCAGATGGGTGAAGATGACGATCAGATGGATGAAGATGACGATCAGATGGATGAAGATGACGATCAGATGGATGAAGGTGAGGATCAGATGGATGAAGATGAAGATCAGATGGGTGAAGATGACGATCAGATGGATGAAGATGACGATCAGATGGATGAAGATGAGGATCAGATGGATGAACATGAGGATCAGATGGATGAAGGTGAGGATCAGATGGATGAAGATGAGGATCAGACAAATCTAGCTATTATCAGGATGATTTTAAAATCTGGACTCTTCCTCACGTCTGTTTAGCTCGTGTGTCTGTCCAACCTTTAATTCTAATGACTTTTCTTCCTCTTATGGAAATTGGTGCAATGCTGCTTCTGGAAATCTAATTTCCCTCTGGGTACCTTCCCAAGGGATCATTCTACTCGACAGCGTCTCGACAGACTCGGCCACTTGTATTTAAACGCTCACATCTGTCCAGGTTGCTGAGCGCCGTGAGTAAAACCTGGTTTATGTCTGATGCTCCAGCTTTTACACCAGTGGACTGTACCCTCAGCACGTCAAAAACGAGACATCATAAACCACCTACAGCGGTGCATCCTCCTCTCCCTGCAGCCTGAACCTAAAGATAAGATGTAAAAACTGAGCAAATAACAGCTGCACCACATGAAAAGCACTCGAGAGTCATACAGGAAGTACACCCACCATTCACAGCCTTCGAGTTTTATCAGGTTTTCTTTTCCACGCAATGAATGCAGCTTCTGGGGTTTTGATGGGTTGTAGAGAACAACTGCTCACACACACACACACACTTTCCTCCAGTTTGTCTGGGCTTTACACTGCAGCGAGTTGGGATGGGAATGCCACCAAAGAAGAAGAGCAGCAGGAGAATTTATTTATTCTATTGTACATTTTAATCAGGAAGGAATAAGTTCAGTGCTACACTGCTGGAATCAGTGTGTATTTTACTGAATAATTTTATCTGCACACATCCTCCTTTTACTTTACTGTTGCAGGCTGATTTAAATGTAGTTAGAATGGAAAATAAAGAGGCAGTGACAGGGCAGCAAGGTAACTTGGATAAAAAGAAGAGAAGAAAGACACAGAATAATAAGAAAGAGAGATCCAGGTTATTTATTATTATTATGTATTTAAAGATCCGGGCCAGACTGCAATGCTGTAAAATAGCTGCAGCTAAGGGGACAATAAGCCTCTACTGCCACTCTGTGGTCAAACAAGGAACTACACCCACTGATTTGTAATCTTTTACTGTTCTGCATTTAATTAACCTTTAAGCCAATTTAAATCAACAAGGAAAACACCACAATCATCCAAACTGCAGTTACCAGCTGTTTATGGGTGTGTGGCATCTATAAATAAACTGCCGCTGCCTATGCTGACGTCTGCAGCCATCCAGGTCTGGTCCTTTTGGGTTTTTGAAGAAATGGAAACAAGCTGAACTTGTTTTTGCTCTTGAAAATGTTTCACCCATCATCTGAAAGACTCCATCCTAACTGACTGGCAGGGACAGCTGGACATTTAAACAAGGAGACAAGAGCCAACTGTAGACCGACAGAGACAGTGGAAATGTGAACTGAGATGGTTTAATCCAACAGGAAGGGCTGCTGAAGCAGGAATATCAGGAAGGTGTGAGATGACTGTAAGGGAGACTTCTGGATGAAGACTAGTGATGGGACGACCTGCACCGAGTCATCGGAGCATGTGACCTGTAGTTCCCCGAGACAGGTATCAGGGCTTTTATCATTTTAGAGGAGTGACATCATTGATTACGTCTGAAGCTTCAATGCTTGATTGTAAAGCCTGGAAGGTGAAGACAACAGTAGTACCAGTGGTCATTGGAGCTCTGGGGGCCGTGTCCCCCACACTGGAGAAGAGGCTCCACAAGATACCTGGAGAACCACCAGACATCTCCATCCAGAAGAGAGCAGTCCTAAGAACAGCCAAGATACTGGAGGACCCTCAAGCTCCCAGGACTCTGGTAGAGGACCCGAGCTGGAGATGAACCCATTAGGATCGAAATATTGATAGTATTGATACCAAGGCCAGTTTCAGTATCGATCGATACCAGTGTGATGAAATCAATATTTTTCCTGCAGAGGACTTTGAGAACTAGATCCGACCAATAGGAGGTTGGACTTGTGTTTAGTTAAATTACGTTGTTGATAAAAAGCAGTTATTTTATTATTTTAATACATTTTTTCTTATTTTATAGCTTACATTTAAATTTCATCGTCTGGCCATTCAGTTTGTTAATAAAAATGTTTTATTTGACAAAAATCTCTGTACTATGTTTTATTATGATCATAATCATGATCATTAACTGAAATATGCAACAGGAAATCTCAGAGAACGACCCGGCCTCAGCGTGGAGAAGACTTAGGCAAATGACCAACTACAAGCCCAAAACCCCCCACTCCACTGACGACCTGCGAACAGCCAACCTCTTAAATGGATTCTACTGTCGCTTTGATGGACCATCAGGCAGCCCTCACACCTCCACCAGCCCCAGTCCCAACAACAACAAAGACTCTTACCCCCCCTCCTACCCCGCCTCAGAGGAGAATGCATCATCAAGGACTTCCACAACGCCCCCCTCCTTCCCCACCCCCACAACCTTTTCCATTGGGGAAGAGCAGGTGAAGAAGCAGTTCGAACGTGTGAACCCCCGGAAAGCCCCCGGCCCAGAAGGTGTCTCTCCAGCCACCATGAGATACTGTGCAAACGAGCTGGCCCCAGTGTTTAAGGACATTTTCAGTGCCTCACTGGAGGCGTGTCACGTGCCGGACTGCTTCAAAAATTCCACTATAGTTCCTGTCCCCAAGAAGACAAGGATCACTGGACTTAATGACTACAGACCTGTGGCACTGACCTCTGTGGTCATGAAGTCATTTGAGCGCCGGGTTCTGTCCCACCTCAAATCCCTCACGGCCCTCCTCCTGGATCCCCTGCAGTTCGCCTACAGAGCCAACAGGTCTGTAGACGACGCCATCAACATAGCCCTGCACTTCATCCTGCAGCATCTGGACTCACCGGGAACCTACGCCAGGATCCTGTTCGTGGACTTCAGCTCTGCCTTCAATACCATCCTCCCAGACCTCCTCCAAAACAAGCTGTCCCGGATGAATGTGCCTGATCCCATCTGCAGGTGGATCACTGACCCTGATGGACAGGAGGCAGCACGTGAGGCTGGGGAAGAACATCTCGGCCTCCCGGACCATCAGCACTGGCACCCCCCAAGGCTGTGTACTTTCTCCTATGCTCTCCTCCCTGTACACCAACTGCTGCACCTCGAGCCACCAGTCTGTCAAACTTATTAAGTTTGCGGACGACACCACCGTTATTGGACTCATCTCTGACGGGGATGAGTCTGCCTACAGGATGGAGGTTGAACGTCTGGTGTCCTGGTGCAGCCACAACAACCTGGAGCTGAACGCTCAGAAGACAGTGGAGATTATTGTGGACTTTAGGAAGCACACAGCCCCACTCCCCTCCATCATCCTGACTGACATCCCCATCACCACTGTGGACTCATTCCGCTTCCTGGGTACCACCATCACCCAGGACCTCAAGTGGGAGCCCACCATCACCTCTGTCATCAAGAAGGCCCAGCAGAGGATGTACTTCCTGAGGCAGTTGAAGAAATTCAACCTGCCAACAAAGACAATGGTGCAGTTCTACACAGCCATCATCGAGTCCATCCTCACTTCTTCCATCACCGTGTGGTACGCTGGAGCCACCACTAGGGACGAACAGAGGCTACAGCGTACTGTGCGCTCTGCTGAGAAGGTGATCGGCTGTACTCTCCCATCTCTCCAGAACCTGTACGCCTCCAGGACACTGGGCCGTGCTGGCCGGATCGCAGCCGACCCTTCTCATCCGGGTCATGGACTTTTTGAGCCACTCCCCTCAGGCAGGAGGCTACGGTCCATCCGGACCAGAACCTCTCGCCACAAGAAGAGTTTCTACCCCTCTGCTGTTGGACTCATGAACAAGAACTCTAGGCCATAAACGCTCTGTCTCACTCACAGGACCTGTGCTTCATGCAAAAAGAGACAAACATACTAAAGTTACTTTACTGTCACTTTAGCATACTCCCTTCTGGATTATGCTCTGACTCCATACCCATCCTGTATATTTTGTAATTTTGTGTTAAAGTGTAGAGACTTTATTTTGTTTTTAAAATTTTTATTTTATATTTATTGCATGCTTAAACTTATATTGTTTTTATGTCTGCACCAAGTACCGCAGCATTTTCCTAATGATGTGAACCTGTTCACTCATATGGCAATAAAAACCTTTCTGATTCTGATTCTTTCTGATTCTGAAAACCTTTAAATTCAAGCAAAAAGTATCTTATTAGCATCAAAGATACTTGCGCAGGATTTACCTGGATCCATAACACAATCTGGAGTATCGCCCAGCCCTACCAACCCATCCATCCATCCACCCACACATCCACCCATTCATCCACCCATCCATTCATCCATCCACCCATCCACCCATCCATCCATCCACCCATCCACCCATCCATCCATCCACCCCACCC